>NC_060271.1:16123710-16224907 GCF_021613505.1 Equus quagga | reverse complement strand
TTGCTGTGTAAGATACCTGACTACCTGAGGACATCATCAGAGACATTTCAAACTGCAAAAGATGCTTCAACTCTGATGTCCAGAAATCTTTTTACCTGGCTGCTGCCTGGGCTCAGAAACTGCTTTATAATTTGCTCCAATTATTAACGTTGCTTTTCTTTTGTCTCTCTAGTAATGCTTCTTATTAAATACCTGGTTGCTTGCTTACGTAATATAGGCCTACCTTTGAGAGCCCATCTGCATCACTGTCTTACTAAGAGACTGATTCAATGAGATGGAACAATCTACGCCCCTCATCAACAGGATGTCCCTCAAGATTGAGGAACAAAAAACTAAAGGGGGAGTTGATACCAGATAAACACAAGGTTGACATAAGGGAAGCCATATTTTGGAAAAGGAGACCATATTGTAACTTTGAATGACCTCTGAATAACTAACCCAGCTGGATATGCACCCCTCAGGAGATCTACCTTCTCTGTAGATTTTATGACCCCTGCTAGTACATATACCTCCCAGGTGCAATAAGATGATGACTTCATTCTTTGAGTTCTTTAGGAATGTGATGACCCCCAAACAGAGAGTCTATGCTGATAGCCATCATCAATTGAAACTTAAAGATCTGGTGTGGTGACTTCTGGGTCTTCATTCCTAACCCCCTCACCTATAACCTACTGGCCTATATAACTGATTCAAGATTCTGTGCTCCGCTTAAGACGGTTCTTTTGGACATTAGTTGGCCATCTTCCCTCTCACTAACAAGCTGTAATAAAATGCCTTTTCTCTGCTACCATCTTGCCTCTTGACAGTTGGCTTTTGCCTTGTGGCAAGCAGATCGTGCCCTTCGTGCAGTAACAACATTAGAAAAAATTAGCTATCATTTTAAGCTATTTTTGCTGGGAAATTTGTAACAAGGATAACATTAGCTTATCTGACTAGTAAACCCAGGCTGCAGGTTTGCATCATATCCAATGCTGATAACTTTGAGGACATGGGTATTTTAATCAAACCAACAAACTTAAATAAGCTTTTATTTACCAAAGATTATTTCATATCATTTTAACTTGAAAGACATCTGGGTTAGTTTCTATTACATTTAGAAATAATTTATGTTAAGTGCTTACTTTAAGCCAATTAAAGAGCTCTTAATTTTGGCTATACCGTCCAGGGGTGAAATATCACACATATATAACATACATATGGACACACATAAACACACAGGTAGACACAGACAGAGACGTTAAATTTTTTGGTGTGAATCAGGTGCAATGCAAAACTCACTAGTTTCTGAGAAACACTTGTATTTCAAAGAATGCCTCTTAGGTCCTAGAGAAGATGAGAGCAGAAAATCTACATCATAAAGCTAGAGAGAAAACAGTCAAGTTTTCTTCAAGATGGAGTTTCTAGGGCATATTTGTCTCATCAGTTTCTAATGTCTCAATTAATATCTAGGAGCATTTTGAGAGGAATTGGGGAGGTTTGGGATTGGCAGATGAACTTTGAACTGCTTTCTAGACCATACCTCTGGCCTTGCAGAGATTTGCAAGACAAAGATGGTTGTTTCCAGTTCCCCAAAGAACTGGAATACAGTTTGAATGACAAACGAGGTTGACCCACCCTTCCAGTTACGTTTTTTTAAAATTGATTTTTTTGTCAGGGAAAATTTTTAACTTAAGAGGTGAATCAAAAGATTTTTATGGGGGCCTGCCTGGTGGCATAGTGGTTAAGTTCATTTACTCTGCTTCATCATCCCAGGGTTCAGAGGTTCAGATCCTGGGTGTAGACCTACACACTGCTTATCAAGCCATGCTGTGGCAGGTGTCCCACATGTAAAGCAGAGGAAGATGGGCATGGATGTTAGCTCAGGGCCAGTCTTCCTTACCAAAAATAAAAAAGATTTTTATGTTCTAAAACTTTCAGGACAATGTATCGCACCTTTAAAAGTCTGCACAAAGCATTTAACAAAGGCCCTTTTTTTTCCCTAAGTCTTGATGCAAATAATCCATAACCAACCTATAAATCAAAATCTGGATGAGTTTATGATGAGCCAGAGTGAGGATTACAACCCAGGAAGGCCTTAGAAGGCATTCTGGAGAATCTTGGGTTTCAGTACAGTCTCACGTCTTTTTAGAACAAAGACGATACGTTAAACACACCCAGCATACATTTTCATCAAAATTTCAAAGACATATTCTTTTGCAAACTTGCAGGTCAATATGACCCTGATGTCAGGATAGAGACTAATCCAGGCATTACCAATAGGGCATGGGGGGAAGTATGCATTGTTATCTTAAGAGAGTGCATTCTTTACTTTAATAGTTAAGCAGATATACAATGTATGTTTGATAGGCCATAAGTCAGGCTTATTAGTTCAAGCTGAATCAGTTTTGAACCCAAATAGTTACCAAATATACCTCAATATGTGAAAATCTCTTGTCATTTACCCCTTTTGATCAACAATCTTTTGATAGAAAGCATTGCTGATCAAAATATTGTCCCTCGGTGCCAGGGTGGTTGCTGCCTGCCCTGGGCCCATCATGTCCCTCAGTGCTAGGCTTTTATTTCACTGATTTGCCCAGTTATCCACATTAGGGGAAAATAGTCAGATGTAGTGGACAAGAATAGAGTTATATATTAACAGGGGAAGTGTTTTATAGGTTATGAAGCTTAATGATTTTTAGATTATCACAAAAACATTGCATATGTGCTTTTATATGACTTCCTATAGTTACATTGTTTATAACAACTATAGAACAGGTAATCTAATACTCAAAATGATTAGCTTAAAAATGAACTCTTAGGCATAGCCTTAATAAGAAAAGGGGATTCACCCAAGGTTGTAAGACCAATCAACCATCTCAAGTCACTGAGCAATCATTACCCTAGCTTGCATGCCAGTCATACAACACTGAGAAAACAATGACTAGTTTGAATATTATGACTAATAGAAGAATTCCAAGTAGTAATAGAAATAGGAATTGCAATCCAGGTCACAAATGGAAGCCAATACCAGAAGGGAGCCAACGAAATAAATCAAGACCAGGTGTAGGATCACTTAAGATATTCACGTGCTTTAGCAGAGATGATACATTAGAGGACTCGTCAGGTATAAAAACACAGCATTCAGTTAAATGATATATATATACACATGTACCTCCTTGGGATGCTCTAAGAATATCTAAGGCCATTCTATTTGGAAGGACAGTCTTCCTCATTAAAGACATTTCAGCATCTAATAAGGGTATTCCTGCTTGACTACTGTTAAGGGCTTCTGTATGTGATATGACATCCTCTAGCCCCAAAGAAGGAACAACTATAACTAGCTGCTTTGTGGTCATACCAGTGGAACACTGAATGAGCCCATCTGGCCTTAAAGAGAGGGAGATTGGCAACTGGTGTTAGCTCACTGTGAATCCTTCCCTGCATCCCAGGGAAACAAAGGGTGCAGTGTTTTAGCCATCCAGGCAGTAACCAAGGACAGAGATTTGTTCCACATAACCACTGAGTTCCATTAGGAGCCACCTGATAAATGCCTGGCCTTCAAGACCAGTCTGTTTCAAATCAGTCACTTTCTTCAAGTATGATAGTATTTTGAAACCTTAAATGGAACAATTATAAAATAGGTATACAGTCTAAGCATAACAAAGGTTTAAATGAGGAGATACAAGGTTGGGAATACAGGCCTGGTCCAGAGTCTTGGGACAGATGTCTACAAGAGATACCATCTTCTTCTCATCCTGGTTTGGAGATATTTGTCTTGATCAGTTGAAGGTGGGCATCAGAAATAGGAACTGAAACTTACTCAAATGGAGAGGCCTTTTTTAAATGAGAAGTGTGGATCCATGAGTCTATGCCTTTTGATTCTTTTGATTTTGATTCATGAATTGGTTAAAAGTACCTGGCATGGTCCTTTCCAACAGGGCTGCAAAGAGCCTTTTATTTGATGCCTCTTCCAATAAATAAAATCTCTCCATGATCCTTAAGGTCTGGGAGCTCTCTGTGAAAAGAATCAGCTACCAACATTTCATTTATTTCAAGCACCTGAATGAGACGCTGCTAACAATGTAATATCTCCCTTAAGCAAAGTTGATTCATATATTTCCTCATCTAATTGCATAGGCTGCCCAGTTATTGTCTCAAAAAGAGACAGCCAATGTTTACCAAAGGATGTAGATCTAAGATTGAAGAGCCCTAGCAGAAGAACTTCTGGCCGTGAGAGATTAAATGCTTCTGAAATGTTGTCAATTAAATTTTGATTATGCTGTTAGTTCTTTCCACTAATCCTGAGGATCAGGAATGGGAAGCGCAGTGGAAATGCTGCATTATTGGTCAAATGTTACAAATAGATTTAATTATTTGTCTGGTGAAATAAGTTCTCTGTCACTGTGTAACTCTGTAGAAATTCCTCAAACAGGAATTATCCTTTTCAATAATAATTCACCTAAAGCCATGGCTCTTCTGAAGGAAAGACCTCATCACAATGTGAGAATATACAGAACATTACAAGATATATTTATCCCTGAGATAAATTTGGACAAAGTCCAATTGCCACACCTCAAGGGGTCCCTTAGGAAAGGGAAAATGGCCTTGTGATTCATGAAATGGTTTCCCTAGATTATATTTTGGGCATATAGCACAATGAGTATATGCTTTATGAGCCACTGTGGGAGAAAGCTTCCAAAAGTATTGTTTTCCCCTTTTTGTTGCTACCTTTATTTCTTCCCTCCCATGGTGATTTCTTGAGCCTACAGGAGGAAATCTTTTACTGGGTTAGCAGAGTTAATAGAAAGTAGTGAGCATTCTTGAGGCTGGACAGCATATCCAGCTTGACAACATCCTTGCTTATCATTTAAGACCCATCTGTAAACCAATTAAATAATAGAGTGCAGTCATGGTCTTCTCCTCTTGTGATGTTAGAAGCAAGGTAGCAGGGTTAAAATAGTGAATAGTATTTACCCACACAATGTAACCTAAGAAGCTTTATCATCATTTACTTGACAAGGCTTCCCCTGCAATTTAGCCTACAAAACAAGCCTAAATATCCCCCCCTTTATAGAAAGAGAGAACAAGTTTCTTTGAGAAGTCTCAGGGGCCCTCTGAAAATCCTCATAGGAATTCTCCTCCTTCTTCCAGGTCAAAAGAAAGCCTAAGTTATTCAGAATTTGAATATTTTTGGTGGGGGAGCTTGTCAAAAATATCAAAAGGTTTTAAAACACTTGTTCAAATAGTAAACAATGCTCACTGTGAAATAATGCTCAGTTATCTATTCAAAATGACAACAAATATTCAAGAGCAAACAGGGAGTTAAAATAGTCGAGAAATCTTAACAGACCTCAGGCTTTCTGACCATAGGAAATTATTTTACAAAACATAGATTTTCTGTCTTTTAGATAGATTTACTAAAAGCTAGAGAAAAACCTTTTATAAACTCTTTCTCAAGAACAGACTGAGAGTTTAAGAAAATTCTCGCTTTTGGGGCTGGCCTGGTAGTGCAGCAGTTAAGTTCTCGTGCTCTGCTTCGGCAGTCTGGGGTTTGCTGTTTCGGATCCTGGATGCAGACCTAGGCACTGCTTATCAAGACATGCTGTGGCAGGCTTCCCACATATAAAATAGAGGAAGATGGGCACAGATGTTAGCTCAGGGCCAATCTTCCTCAGCAAAAAGAGGAGGATTGGTGGCAGATGTTAGCTCAGGGCTAATCTTCCTCAAAAAGAAGAAGAAGAAAGAAAGAAAATTATCCCTTTTAAGAGAGAAAGCCAAAGTCTAATTCTTGTGCCTGCTTACTTTGTATATTAAAACTCATTTACTTAATTAGATTCATTTCAATCTTAGCCAACTTGACCATATACAAAACTCCTCAGGGTTTTACTTCCATCAATCTTCTGTCACTTCCTTTTTATATTCAGGATTTCTCCCATGCCTTTCTTTTGCCTCCTAATACTTTGGGGCAAATTTATCTTTCTTAACAAAACAAAACAAAAATACTTCCATTCTGGCTGACTTCTTCACTGAAAACATACATTTTACTTTCTTTGAATATGAAGATGTTTTCCTTATTAATTTTTAGTAGCTTTAATTATATATATTAATTAGAAATTTTAACCCTTACAGACCTTAATTTCTAAGTAAAAACTAAGTAAGCAATTATAAACTTTCTCTTACATCAGCATTTTTGGGGCTTGGCAAATTTAGAAATACCTTTTATAATTTCTAGAAACATGTTACCTTTGTAGTAAATCTTTCAATAAAATATAATACATGTTTACTAATAGACCCAAACACCTTTTGGATTCTCTGTAACAAGAAGCTCCATGTCTAGCAATAATATTTCATTATTTTATCTTATTTGAAGATTATCTAGATGCTCAGTAAATTTCTATCATTTTAACCTAAAATTTAATAAAACTCTTAAGTTTCAAGTTACCAAAACGAATTTGGAAGCTGTTTTTTTCAAGTATACAGACCACAAAACATAATTATTGTACCCACAATCTCTTACCCATTTTCATCTATCTAAATCATTTGTTTCTGACAATTATGTTCAGATTATCCAAGAAAACTTCATGAGACATTACACAAAATTAGCCATCATTTAAAGTTGTTATTTTGCTGATGAATTTGTAACAGACAACATGAGCTTATTTGACTAGTAAACCTATGCTGCATGCCTGCATGCTATCCAAATACTGACAACCTTAAGGATATGCCTATTTCAATCAAACCAACAAACTTAAACAAGATTTTGTTTACCAAAGATTAATTTATCTCATGTTAACTTGAAAGACCTTTGGGTTAATTTCCATTACATTTAGAATTTATGTAAGCTCTCACTTTTAGCCAATTGAATAGAGTTCTTTAGAAATTATACCATCCAGAGATAAAAATATCACACACATATAACATACATATAGACACACATACAAAGCCTCCATACCTATTGTTTTAAAATTACTGCCATGAATCAGGTACAATAATACACTAATTATGAAGCAAAATTGCTAGTATTTGTAGAGAAGACACACAAGATGCTGGGTTTGGGGCAAGGCTGCTCTTATGGCCATTTTTCTGGCCTTCTTCTCTTTTTTTTCCTCCAGTTTTAAGAATTGGTGATGAGCTAGATAACAGTTCCCAGAGAGGTGAGGCCGTAATCCTTTTTTGAGGTAAAGGAACTGTGTGGAATCTGAACTGCCTCTAGAACGGCCTTTCCAGTCATACAGGGATTTGTAAGTTGAGGACACCTGTCCAAGTGCATCAGCTTAATTTGCTTTTTTCCCTCTGGGTGCTTAGTTTTATTTTAACTTAGGGAAGAAGGCATGGGAATAAAATTCCTATCAGGCTCTGAATACGAGCTTCTGGTTTGCCCAAATTTCTGATCCTAAGTTGCTAAATCCTTTCGAATACCCTGTCAGGTTTCAGCCAGGACAAACAGTAACTACCTGGCAGCATTTAACAGCTCCAGTCGTCTTTAGCAGATCAGTTTTCCAGAAAAATCTCTGAGTCTCATTGACTCAGAGAGTAGGTTACAGGGGTGTCTGTAAAATCATGGCCTAATATATTCCTTTAAGTACTATTTATAACTTAATTTTCTATTAGCTTTTTGCAACAAAACTTTCAACAAGATTACTTTGGAAAGTTGAAGTTTTTGCTTTTATTTTTAGTACACCTTTAAATGATCTTATCTAATCTGAAGTCTAATAGCCAATGTGATTCCCCTGAGGCTGGCAGCAGCTTGGTAGGACCGTTATCAGTGAATGGAGTGCAACCCACATTTCTGTCTATTTCTGACCACAAAATGGGGTGCAACCGCACTTAGTCTGACCATATTTTGGGACCTCTAACTTGATGATTATTAAGCTAAGCCCTCAGGACCTGAAACAAGCTTGGTAAGATGATCTTTTGCTGTCCTTTGTAAATATTTACAGCTTCCAGAACATTTACTTTGAGCAATTGTGCTGGAAGTTGGTGAGTTCAACTCTAAAAATTTCTCTGTTACTTGGCTCTTAAAAAGGAGCCCCACAGTGGCCACTGTAATTTCAATTATCCTGGGTTATCTTGCCAGCCATTGACACCTATACTCATTCCGTTAATCATTTGCAAGTCACAGCATGAAGCCAGCCCGAGTTTGGAAGTGAGGCTGCCCATTCAGGAACTGGTCAGCTTTTAAAAGCTCAATTTCCCACTTTTCTTTTAGTTTTGTTTTGCTATGAAGTCTGAACAATTCCTAGGGGCAGTGTAGTGGGTCAGAGATGTACTCCTTGTGAGTGTTACTCCCTAAAAAAAGGTCGTAAACACTCTCTTACATGCCTCAGTTTCTCCTGCTGGCATCTTAAAACCACCGTGGAGGCTCACAGCTCCGGTGACCAACCCTTTATGAGCTTCCCCGGACGAGCCTGTAATTAATTAAGGTGAATGATAGTGGAGTTCCCCATGGGACCACTGCACATCAAGAGGCATTCGATCCTCTGATGCTCCCACTAAGGTTCTCAGTCACCTGAGAACACCTTTCAGCCAGGAGGAGCAATGTCCCTTTTCTTTGGAGGTGAACACATTCAGTCTCTCATTTCTCTATCAAACAGTTTGTTTGGACTCTATAAACACAATTCCTTCCAATTTAAAGCCAAATTAAAAAGGTCAGCCTGCCCCATTCACTCCAAAGTTTCCTCTAGGATCCCCTGGCCTAGGAAATGCCCCCCTACGTTTCCCTTTTCTAGGAACTCCCCCTCTAGGTTCCTCTTACCTAGGGTATGTACTGGTACCCCCCTAAGACACCTAGTCTTAAAGATTGAAACAGCTCATATAAATTCCAGACTGTCGACTTAAAATAAGGAGGTCCAGGTTTCAGGAGAACTCACCAGGGTCACCTGAAGAATGCAGTGATCCGGGGGGCTCAATGGGCCCCTATTGATACCAAATGCCAGTTCAGTGTAGATTCCAGGGGGTCGCCAATGGATTTCTCTGAAATCCGACCACAACTACACCAAGAAATGTTGACGCAGATAATCCATAATTAACCTATAAATCAAAATTGGGATGAGTTTATTATAAGCCAGAGTGAGGACTATAACTCGGGAAAGCCATAGAAGGGGTTCTGGAGAAGCATGGGTTTCAGCACAGTCTTCTATCTTTACAGAACAAAAGAAGATACGTTAAACACACCCAGGATACATTTTCATCAAAATTTCAAAGAGGTATTCAGTTGCAAATTAGCAGGTCAACATGACCCTGATGTCAGGAAAGGGACTAACCCGAGTGTTACCAATAGGGCATTACCAATACGGTGTTGTTACCATTAGGGCGTAGGAGGGGAAGGATGCATCCTTATCTTAAGAGAGTGAGTTTTTTTTTAAAAGATTGGCACCTGGGCTAACCGCTGCTGCTGCCAATCTTCTTTTATTTTTTTCTCTTCTCCCCAAAGCCCCTGAGTACATAGTTGACTATTCTAGTTGTAGGTCCTTCTAGTTGTGGCATGCGGGACGCTGCCTCAGCATGGCCTGATGAGCGGTTCATGTCTGAGCCCAGGATCTGAACCAGCAAAACCCTGGGCCACCAAAGCGGAGCGTGCGAACTTAACCACTCGGCGAGGGGGCCAGCCCAGAGAGTGCATTCTTTACTGCAGTGTTTAAGCAGATGTACAATGTATGTTTGATAAGCCACAAGTCAGGCTTTTTAGTTCAAGCCAAATCAGCTTTGAACCCTAATAGTTACCCAATATACCTCAATAAGTGAGAATCTCAATAGGTGGAAATCTCTTGTCATAAGTGTATAGTTTAACCCTAGACCAATGTACCTTAGTAGCGGAGGCAGTATTTTATTAGCATTTGTATTAGCACCTGATGTTAGCCTCCAGCTTTTATGACGCTGTGTGGGCTCAGGCGACCATATTGACTTCCCTTTTGTAAGTTTAGTTAACAGTGTCTGGAGGGCAGATTTATATGCTGTCTTACAGTCAGGCATGGGAAATGTCCCCTTTCCCCAGTGAGACACAATGTCTGCCCCCACAGTACAATCTCTAATACAATCAGGCAAAAAGAGATGCGATCACCTCGCATAAGAGCCCATAAATATATTAATTTTTCTACAAAATTTCATCTGAGTTCCATCAACTCTTACACCTCTAATCATAGTTTTCATTAGGATTTTATCAACAGGTCTTGGTCTTATAATCTTGGATAGAGGAAGCATTCTCAGCAAGACATTCTAAAACACACTCAGGAAAAGTTGATATAACCTCTCTACATAAAATTAGCTCAAACATTACAACCTTTTAATCTTATCAACATTTATACTTTTACATTTTCTCAAATGTAACATGAGTCAGGATCTTAAGTCTAGTCATCATTATGTTTGTGTGTGTTTCATTTTTAATTTGGCTTTCTCATGGGCACCAATAGAAAGTATGATGAGAGCTCTCACAAGTTTTTTCCCCCAATTTAGAAGTTTTCCCAATTTAAATGATCCATCGTCTGGTCACGTTAATGAGTAGGATCTTAACAACAACTTATACCAATAAACTTAACCATGGCTGCAAGAGATGTCCCCAAAAGAGATCCAGAAGGTTCACCCCCAAAATTAGTCTAAGAAAACAAAGGGTTTGATTGCACAACAAGTAATGAAGGTTGAGAGGACAAATGCCCCTTTTGAAATCAACTGGGACCCTTTACAACAAACTCCCCTTAGAGCTGACAAAGCTGGACAAAGAGAACGTCTCCCAGAACCCCAGTCTACTCGACTGGCTGCCAAGATGTGTGCTGGTACGTGCATCCTCCCAATGGCAGAGATCAGAAAGGTCACAAAGCCAAGCTCTCAAGACCCAGAACAAGACAAAAGAAAAACCTCATCTGATACACACATTAACAGCGTTAGCTAAGCCTTGGGTCTCTTGGGGCCAGAATAATACCTGGGAGGGAGATGCCACAGGGTTGGGGATTGTGTGTGCTTTACAGAGTACCTCGTCATTGCATAGACGTTTTCTTGAAGTTGGTTGGGGGAGACACCTGTGTCACCTACTTTGTTCTGTGACCAACTTAGCCTTTCACGGGAGACTTCCTGAGGTGGCATGCACTCTAATGGCTCCTAACTGCTCCACCTGTGCCCACCAAATTTGCAGCCTTTTTGGCTCTCAAGATGCCCTTAGCAACAGCTTTCACCTCATGCACATAGTCCCAGACAACAGGCTTATAGAGATGTCTGTGTCTTATGACAAATAACAAAGAGAGGGACAGGAAAAATAGTGACTATCTCTGGGAGGAAAAAGATCTACAACCAATGAATACTCAACCAAATTTCCTAGAGTCGCTGAGTCCAAGAAGCTAGCTTCACCAATATTTCTCCTGCCAACCTAAATTTAGAAAAGCAAAAACCCTCACCACTCTCACTTCCATTGGACTCTGTGGGCAGAGATCCGGGAGACCGACATGGTAGGAATTCTTACTTCCTGTCAGCTCTTATCAGGGGTCCAGGATCTCTTGGCTGCAGAAGTCCAGGAGTGAGCAGCATCCAGGCAGTGAAGTTTTGTCCCATCCTTGTCACCAAACCATAGGTAAGAAAGACAGATCCTCTGCCCACTCCAGGTCCTTCTGGCTGGGGTTACAAATTTAATTGACATGAGACAGAATAACAGGAGAAAATCAAACAAAGTTTTATAACAGGTATACATGGGAGAGACCCAGGAAACTGGGTAACTTGCCAAGACGGCCGAGCTGCCAGCTTAAACACTATCTTCAGCTAAAGACAAAGGAGGCTGTTGGGAGTAGTGGTTTGGGACTTCAAAGGGGAGGAAGGCAATTCATGTGGAAATGGAAAAGCAAATGTTTGCCAGACAGAACTTTGGTAAGAGTGGGCTTAGCAAGGATCCTCCCAGTCTACCAATACCCAGAGTTACCTATGGTGATGGCCTGTCCCAGGGACAGGCCTTTATTTTGAATTTATTTTAGGTAGTTAGGGGGAAGGTCAAAGTTTCTTTTAGAGTCTTTTGTTCTTAAAAATAAGCCAAAGAGACGCACTTCGATGTGGCCAATTCTGATCCCCCTCAGGCCCTTATCACACTACCCAGCCAGGTCAGAGCTGCTCCCTGCCCTGCATCCTGCAGGCTTTCCATGCCCACGATGCCAGAGGAACATTGCAGCGCTGCTCTGAGGGTGCTCCCTACCCTTCTATGGCTCCCCAGTGTTACCTCTCAAGTCTATACTGAGCCCATGTGCCATCTGGCCTCATCTCCTACACTCCCTTCAGCTGTGCTGGGTTCCCACCTGCCTGGGGAGGAGGCAGCGAAGGGAATTGCCACTGACTGAGCACTGACTATGTAGCAGGCACAGGTGAGCGATCCACACAGAAATAATACTAATAGTAGCATAGGCAAAGTGCTCACTAGGGCCCGGTGGAGCTCTAAGAGCTTTTTCTATGTTACCTATTTTAATCTTCCCTTAACTCTATGAAGTAGGGATTCTTGTCATCCTCATTTTGCAGATGAAGAAACTGAGGAGACAACAGGCTAAGTAACCTGCCCAAGTCATCCAGCTGGTGACAGGCAGAGCCAGGATTCCCACCCAGAGAGTTTGGCTCCAGAGTGGAAGCATTAAATGACTCTTACCCCACCACACGTCTCATTGAATCCCCCTGCAACCTCAGGAGGCAGGATCTGTGAATATTCCCTTTTCAGATGAGGAAGCCAACTCTCAGAGAGGGAGACACGGCTTGCAAATGATGTGATCAGGCTCAAACCCAGCCCTTTGTGCCTCTGGGGCTCCACCCTGTCCAGGCTGAGCCCATCCAGCGCCCTGGACCTTCCCCCAACCCTACCCTCTGGAATGCCCTCTGTCTCCCTACCTCCACAGTGGTTTTGAAATTCCATCCACCCCAAGCGTAATCAAACGTCCACCTCCCCTCCCCTTTCACAAAGCCTTGCCTGACCTTGGTCTGGAAGACGTCCCATCCTCTGGATTCTGCAGCCCAGGGACTCCGCCCCAGTCACCCTGTGGCCAGTGTCCCTCCACTCCAAGGAGGATGCTGGTTGCCTCCTTTGTCCTCATTCCCTCTACCTTTGACAACAGGCCTCCCTCCACACCTCACCCCTGTCTGAGTCATTCTCAGCTTGACCCCGCTCCCCTTCCTTTGGTTTATTTGTTTGTACCATTTTTTGAATTCTCTCACTTTTACATATGGGCTGAACTTTCGGGCATGACACACATTTATGCGTTATTTCACCTGGCCTGGGAGGCAGGTGCTATTACTCTCTCAGTTTTACAGAGGAGGAGACTGAGACAGAGAGAGGAAAAGCGACATTCCTAACCTCACACAGCATGTGGAAGACCCGGGGCTGGCACGCGTGCTAGAATTGTACGGCTCTTGCTTTCCCTGCCCTGTGTAACATTCTCATGTAATCATCCCCAGGGGGGGCCTCACCCCCTCAGAATCAGAGAGCCTTCCCCAGGCACAGAAGCCATTCTACCACGTGGTGGCCAGGGCTGTGCAAGTGGTGTGGGTAATCAGAGTGCCCAGCGGGCACGAAGGGCACAGTGGGAGCATGAAGACTCTTCCCGGGGGTGTGGGGTAAGGCTTCCGAGGAGAGGCCGTGGAGCGAAGCCCTGGCGCCGGAGTAGGAGTCCGCTGTCCAGGAGAGCCGGAAGAGGTGCAGTGCAGAGGTGAGAGGCGCGGAGGAAAGGGTGAGAGCTGTAGCTTGGGGTGCGGGCGCTGAGGGAGAGCAGGAGGCAAGACTACACTGTCACTCTAGAGCTCAGGGCTGATCTCATAGCCAGTCAAGTGTCTGTGTTGGACATCTAAGGCCCCACAGACTCCTGTGCTTACATATGGCTTGGTGACTTTGGTGACCCCAGGAGATGTGAAAGAAAAGCAAAAGTTCCACCTCCCCCGTGGGTGGTCCAGAGATTCAGGCCCCCTGGGTGCCTGTGTGTGGTGGCAGCCCCAGGAGCTTCACACACTGACCCCTGAGCTTGCCAGGGCAGGGTAGCATCCATAAAGCTGGATGATGAGTGGACTGACGGATGAAGGAAGGAATAAAGGCCACACCGGGAGCACTCTGGAATCTGGTTTATTAGCTGACGGTTGGAGCGGGTCTTGGGAAGCACCCAGCAGCTCCGATGGGGTCAGGGGCTGGGCCTCTGCAGGCTGCTCTCTCCTCACTCCACCCTCCTCCGTTGAGGGGCATGGCAGCTTGCGCTGCGGGCAGTGGGAGCATCCTGCAGGGGAGGGGCAGAAGACAGCGAGCACCAGCCGTCCTAGCATCCGGCACAGGCAGCGAAGGCACAGATCTCACACATGCGTGGGTCCTGGGCGATGGTCTCTGGACGGGAGAGATGGGGCTCCGTGAGAGTCTGTCAAAGCTTCCACCCTCCCTTAAGCCAGAGCTTGGACATCCGCCACTGAGCCCCCAGGAGAAACCCAGGCCTGTCCTCTCTGACCGGCTGGGCTTTCCATGCCCACCAATCAGAGCGGAGATTCTACCCAGAAAAGAGCTACAGCTAAGACCAGACGAACCGGGATGCAGCGTTACCAACGCATCAGTGTGAGGATTTCCCTAAAGTTAGCCTTGCCAATTACAACTTAGAACACTAATTACAGCAGAGGGCTTACAGACCCACCAATCAGAGCAGAGCCTGCCTCCAAATCCCACCAATCAGAACACAGGTCTCCCTCAAGTGCACCAGTCAGGGAATTCCCAAGCCCCACCAATCAGAGAGGAGGCTGCTCACCCAGCCTCTGGAGGATCTCCCGGGCGTTGCGCTCTTTGCAGATAGGCTTGAGTTCTTCCGGAAACTTCGGGTACCTACAAAGGATGGGAGCCAGGGATCCATCAACCTCTCTGCGGTTCCTAGTGCTGGGCGCCTGGAGCTCCCGGAGGTCCTTGAGCTTCTTCACTGACTCCAGAGAAAAGGAGAACTCTCCATCCTGAGAGAGAAAGGTGGAGTGTGAGGCCAGGCTGCAGCCTGTTCCCTGGCCGTTCCCCCAGGACCGACGCCTCTCCAGCCTCAGGGGGCTCAAGCAGTGCTTGCGGCGTCTAGGAACCCGACGCTTCTCTGCAGGGCAATATGAGGGGCTCAGAGCTCAGGCCTCACAGCCAGACACTGGACTTGAATCCTAGTTTTGCTGTGACCACGGACAGGTCATTATGCTCTGGGAGGCTTAGGTTCTGCATGTTGCATGAGGAATGGAGAAAACGGATGTGAAGTGTCAGGGACACAATAGGTCCCTATTAGTGGGTGCCACTGTGCTGAGTTTTAGGGAGAGGCACAGAGCTGGGACCAAGACCCGGGCATCCTGGTTACCTGTGGCCATGCGCAGGCTGTCTTCACCCCTGCCTGAGAGCGGTGCCAGCTGATCACCCGGCCCCCAGCTCCAGCCTGCTGCCTGGGTGATGTCTGAGAAGGAATCAAAGGCCCTCCTGGGGCCTGCTGTGATGTGATAGAGAGCAGGGGCCTCTGCAGGTGCCAAACTGGCCTGCTGCTGGCATCCATGCCACTGGACACGCCCTTCCGTTAGGACCTCAGGATGTCAGGCCCGTGCCCTGGCTGAGTACAGGACTGAGTTAAAGTCTGGAACTGAATCCAGCTCCTTCACTTCCCAGCCATGTGCCCATCGGCTCTGAGGCTCAGTGTTCCTCCTCTCAAAAATGGGACTGATAATCTCTTCTTCCCAGGGTGCTCATGGGCCACAGCGAGATACTGGAGGAGCCTGGCCTATGGTAAGCACTCAGTCAATCGGCTGATCACCCACCTCTCCCAAATGGTTATTTCTCTTCTCTCTACCTGGTGTTTTCTCCTCCAAGTTTGAAAGGGAAGGTGTCTGAGGCAGGACTGAGAAGGGGCTCCCTGAGGAAGAGCCAATCCTTGAACAGAACCCCACTCCAGCCCCAGAGAGGGGGTGCTCTCTCAGGGGACAGGCCCTGGGCTCTGGGGACAGAGAGCTGTCTGGTCAGGATAGGGGCAGAGGACTTACCTGCACCGTGACTCCGCCTGCCAGGGCGGCCTGCACCCAGAGGAGGCACAGTGCAGAGAGCAGGAAGGTGTTCATGGCAGCAGTGCCCGAGAGAGAGCAGTGGCTGGTTCTGGATGCCAGGGGGAAACAGTGAGGCTTTTAAAGAGGGCAAGGTTACTGAGTAACCCAGGAGCCTTTGTTAAGTGTCTCATGTGCTTGCTTGTCAAGTCAGGCCTAATCAAATAAGGCTCTAGACAGCCCTGGCAGATAAGAGTTCAGTCCCAGGAGGCTGGCAGAGCTTCAGCCCCTCTCTGGGCTCCCATTTTAACCCACAGCCGGCTGATCCTGCAGTCATTCACCAACCACACGCGCTCACTGACAGCTGCTCTGGGCCAGGATGGGGTGGGGCTGGGGCGGGGCTGCAGACCCGGCCCAGCCCTTGAGGAGGGAGGCCCAGACAATACAGGGTGGTCAGGTGGCAATGCAGGGTGATTAGGGAGTGGGCGCGGATGGGGGTGGGGAATGGAGGGGCCAACTCACCCAGCCCAGGGGCAGGGCAGTTCAGGAAGGTTCCCAAAGGAGGTCGTGCAGGCGCTGAGTTCTGGAGAATGGGTGGAAATTTTCTCAGAGAAGGGGCTGGGGGTAGAAGGCCATTTCTTGCATTACCAAGAGGTCATCCTCTTGGTAGAGGATGCCACATGTGGGACAGCCAGGAGATGAGATAGGTCTGGAATATTCAGGGAAATGTGAGTAATTCAGTCTAGCGGGAGAAGGGGGACTGCAAGGGGTTTCAGATGATGAGAGATGAGGTTGCAGACCGAGGCAGGTACAGTCACCTGTGGCTTAACGACGTGGATACGTTCTGAGAAATGCTTCTTTGGGTGATTTCATCATCGTGCGAACACGCTCGAGTGTACTGAAGGGAAACAAAATTTGCCACCCAAAAATGTCCCTAGCGTAACATGAACCAGGTGGTAGACAGGGAGGAACCCAGAAAAGCCTGCTTGTTGGGCTCCCCTCTGTGTTCTTCTCTTTCTGGGTGGCCAAACACTTGTTTTCCAAACTTCGAGTCTTTTCACCTACCTGTGAATTGCCTTCCTTCCCTTTGAGTCCCCGATGACTCTCGCCACCCCCAACATCTTCTTTTGTCTGTAGCTGAGGATGGTATTGAAGGTGAGGGCTTTGGCCATTTTGGTGTTACTCAGTTTTCCTGGGTTTCTCCCATGTTATTAAAACTTTTGTTTGTTTTTCTCCTGTTAATCTGTCTCATGTCAATTTAATCCTTAGACCAGCCAGAAGAACCTAAAAGGGTGGAGTAAAATTTCTTCCTCTCCTACAGTACTTACACAACCTAGATGGTAGAGCCCACTGCACACCTAGGCTCCGTGGTACTAATCCTATGGGACCACCGTCATATATGTGGTCTGTGGTTGACGGAAGCGTGGTTATGTGGTACATGAATGTACTGGATTCGGCCACTATGACATTGAGGAGGGACTCAGCTCTGGGTTCAAGTCCCACCTACTGCCCAATTCCAGTGTGTGCGAACTTGGTCAGGTTGTTTCCCATCTCTGAGCCGCAGTGTCCCTTGTGTCCTCTGTGGGGACCAAACAACAATAATGCCTACATTGTGGGGTTATTTTCAGGATTAAATGAACTTACAAAAATGCTTCACTCAATGCCTGGCACACAGAAAACACTCAGGAAAGGGCCATTTAGTTATTAGTATTTTTATCAATAGCAGCAGCAACGTCTGGTCCCTGTTAGCCCCTCTGGTGACAGCTTGCCTGTCTGAGCCACAGCCTGTCCTCGTCCTGTGATGATCCTGCTGTCCTGCCTGTCCTTCAGCCTCAGATTGTCCTCAATTCCTCCCCCTCTCTCCCAATTCGTTTGCCCCCGCTCCCCTAACCTCCTCAGTCCGGCAGTTTCTGACTGCCAACTATTCCCCTATGTGTGCCCTCCCCTTCTGCTCCACCTCCTGCAACTAGCTCAGCTTAATCTCCCCCATGCTGGCCTTTCCTGCTGGGCTCACCTCCCCTACCCTTCTTGAACACACCTCCTTGACTTTGAACATGCTGTTCCATCTGCCTGGAAGGCTTTTCCTCCCTTGTTACTAGGTGAACTCCTACTCAGACTTTAAGGCCCAGATCAAATCACCCCCACTGCATCCTCAACTAAATAACCTCTCTTAGTTTCCATAAAATCAGGTACATTTCTCTACTGGGGGATCTTGTTGGGTGGGATTACTTGGGTGTGTGTCTCTGCCCGGCTAGACTCTGACCCCCATGAGGACTGTGTCCTGGCACAGTGTGTGTTCATTGCATTCTGTTGTGAGCAGGGCCCCTAGGACGAGGAAGAAGGGAAGCCCTGGGAGCTCCATTGTTCTAAGCCTCAAACGAAGCTGGCTCGGCTCCGAAGAGGAGGGTGGGGAGAAATCCCTGGTGGGGAGAGTCAACATTGAAGAAGGAATTGGAGGGACCAGAGCCCGACAGAGTGAGAACTACAAAGAAAACCTTGGTCCACCTGCCCTCCCAGGCTGTCTCAGAGCTAGACTGGACTTCCTCCCCCCTGGGGGGGGGGGGGCAGGGGGCGAGTGTGTGCTGAGGCATGTGTGTGTGTATGTTGAAGTGTGTGTGTGTACACTGAGGTGTGTGTGTACATCAAGGTCTCCATGTCCAGTCTGGCCACATGGTGGCCTCTGCTGGCTGAGAGCTGGGTGGGAGTGAGCCCCAGGGGATGGGGAGGGATGGGATAGGCTACGTCAGGGTTGTGGATGAAGTTTGGGTTAAAAGGGAGGCTGGAGATCAGCATGAGGAAGGAGCTACCGAGACTGGATGGAGGTGAGCACCAAGTAGGGATCAGGAGTGCAGTGAGGTTGGTGCTGGGCTTGGCACTGGGCTTGGGTGGAGTTGAGACAGATTAGGTGAAAGCTGGGTTACAATCAGCCTTAGGTTACTGGTTGGGGCTGGGGTTAAGTTAGGGTAAAATGAAGCGACGTTAGAGACAGGTGTTCCAGTTAGGGTTTGAATTGGGGTTTGGGTTAGGATCGGGGTTAGACTGGAGCTGAGGCTGGGGATGAGCGAGCGTCAGGGTTAGGTCTGAAGTCAGGGCTGCCGTTAGGATTGGGTTGAAGTGGAAATGGGAAGCGACACGGAGGCCGGTCTGGAGTTAGACTGGGGCCCCTTGGTGGGCTTGAGGTGGGAGCCCAGTCTGCAGCAGAAGTTGGCAACGTGGTTGGAGCTGGCTTTCTGACTGCAGTTGGATCTGGGACGAAGTGGGGCTTCCGCTGGGTTGGGGTTTGGTTTAGCATGAAGGATGGGCATGGGTGGGGCTGCCTTGGGCTGCAGGAGCCCTGTTTCTGGCTCGCTGTTGTTTCTGTCTTTCCCCTGCTGAGCTGCAGCGGGAGTGGAACACGGAGGGGGCTGCAGAGCCTGAAGCCTATTTCTCGCTTAGCACCCTGGTCGAGGCTCACCTGGAGCAAGGCAGGGGTGGAGTGGGGGGAGGTGGTGGGAGTGACGTAGCTCTACGCTGTGGGAAAGAGGAAACGGCTCCTAGGCCTCAGCCCTTTGGGCTCTGCCCTACCCAACCCCACCTCTGACGGCTGCCCTGGGAAATGGGAATGGCTCCTCTTCCCTCGCCCCCCAGTTCCCTGGCCCAGCCCAGGCCCAGGTGTCAGTTCAGGCCCCCTCCTTCCCCTTCTGGTTAAAGCTGCGGGGCGCTGGATCTCAGGTCCTCCCAGTACCCCAGGCTTCCTAGCCTCCAGGCCACACCTGACTCCTGAGGCAGTGGTCCCCGGCACCCCACGCCCCTTGTCGTCCCTGATTGGGAGCAGGTGGGTCTGGGGTTGTTCGGGCTTCCCACATCCAAGGCCACCTCTTGAGGCAAGCTCTTGCTCCTCTTTCCAGACCATGCCACCCCCACTACCTGCCTCCCCACATGAAAACCCATCAGTGGCTCCCAAAAGCTTCAGGAGAAAGCCCGGACTCCCTGGCCTGGCATTCAAGGCCCTTCACAATCAGACCCCTGCTCAACCTTCAACCTGGATCCCAAAAGACCCCCAGGAGTGGACCCGGAAGAAAGGGACCCCCACCTGGGTGCTGCAGGTGAAAGACCCCTGACTTTGGACCCAGGCAGGGCTGTGTTCGAGGAGTTTCAGCTGCCTCAGTGAACAGCTGTTGACCTTTCTGAACCTGAAAAATGGACACAGTGACAACTACATTGCAAATTTCGGATTGTCTAGGCAACTTTCCTCGCAACCCCTAGCCCCAGGGAGCCTGGGTTAAGACCATCCCCACCTCCTCTGGGCTCCACCCCTGCACTTCCCCATCATAAAACTTACTGAACCGCCTGTCTTGCCCACTTGCTTGCGAGCTCCGGAAAGCAGAGCCTGTGTCCTGCTCTCAGTGGCCCCAGCAAGTCATATAGGGCCTGGCACTTAGCGGGTGCCCCCGAGCCCTCAGAGGATCAGGAAGCTGTGGTATTTGTAATAATCATAACATGAACAACAGCAGGGAGCATTGATCAAGCACTCGCTCAGGGCTGTGTCCTCTGCAGGTGTGGAACCCAGACCCTCGGGACAGCCCAGCCACCCTTGCCCTCCGCCAGCGGTGACCGAGCCTCCTCCCGCTGTTGGCCGCCCTCTGGTCTCTGTGAGCATGCTCATGCTGTTCCTCCCGGCCCAGAGGTTGTTTAACTCTTGGGTTTGGGTGACCTCGACATGGTTCCAGGGCACACATTACAGCTGGGTCCACTAGGGCCCGGTCCTCCCAGTCCTGGCTCTGCTTCTGTGCAGGCTGGAGGCCTCGGCTGGCCCCCGTAGGAAAGGCCTGGAGCAGAGCCAGCTGGGAGTCTGGAGACTGCCATACTGATCTGAGTGACCTTGAAGAGGGTGTGGCCCGCATTTCACAGCCTCCGCATCCTGCTTATAAACAAGTCCTGGAGGGTGTAACAATCTCAAGTTCCTCTGAGAGTCCAGAACTGCCCGAGGAAGACATTACAATGTTTGTGAACCTCCTAACAGCTCTGGAAATATATAGGAAATAATGTAGAACCCCATTTTTGTAGATGGTAAACTGAAGCTCAGAGACCCAGAGAGGTTAAGAAACCAGGACTTTCCTGAGGGTACGTACAGAGGTGCCGTGTACAGTTGTATTGATAGTGCACTGCACAAGGGCACCCAGCCAACAGAGACCATAAAAGTGGACACAAGCATGGGGCTACCTCAGCCTAGAGGAAGGCACAACTTTTCAGACTCATTGCCAGGTGAACTTCGTGGTGGCTGCAGTCACAAAGCTGTAAATTCCAGAACAGAAGCCAGTCCTCATAAATGCCAAAGAAAAGCTTAAACTTCTGCACTGTCTTCCTAGCCCCAGACTCCCATGTTTAGGGAAAGGGAAGAAGAAAGGAATAGCCACTGAGTCAGAAGCCATGAGGTAGGTCAATGATGCCCATTTTACAAAAGAGGAAACTGAGGGTCTCAGAAGAGGGTGCCCAATGTCATACAGAAAGTGGATGGCCGAGTTGGAATTTGAAGCTTATTGGCTTGAGCCCAAGTCCAGGCTCGGGTGGAGGACTCCCTCCCTCCACCAGGCCCTGGGTGGGCAGGCCCTTCCCCTTGATGCTCCAAGGGGGCAGCTGGGCAGTGGACAGAGGGTGTGTCTGGTTGTTTGCTCGGCGGCGCCGGCTCACATCCCTGTGGCCTGCCCGGGCCGGGTGGTGGGAGAGCTCCATTCACCATCTGCTCCTCAGGGCGGGACAGAAGCTGCCGCCTCCTCCCCCACCCCCAGCCTGCCATGAGCATTGGCCCCCTGAGACAACCTACCCTACCCGAAGGCTGTGGGGGAAGGAAAGAGACACAGCTGGAGCTCCTGCCACGAGCCCTGGGGACCGTGAGCTGGAGGGAGGATAGGCCATGGGCCCAGAATCCATGGGGCTCCCGGGGAGCATCCTGAGAGCCACAGAGAGGGTCCCCCTGGGGTCAGACCCAAGAATGCTCGCTGGATGAAGGGGAGGTGGCGTTTGGACTGGGCCTGGATCGATGGGAAGATTTGGACCCAGAGAGCTGTAGGGCAAAGGCAGCAGGAAGCGCAGAGGGAAGGGAGGAAGGACGGGGCAGAAGCAGAGTGTGTCTAAAGCCGCTGTGGCGGGCAGCCCGAGGAGGCTGTAAGTACCAGGCTGAAGAGTTTTGCCCTTAACCTGGTGACAGTGGGAAGCCACTGGAGGTCTCAGAGCAGGGGAAGACCATGAGATGAACTGTGATCTAGGAACCCCACCCCGGCACTCAGTGCTGAGAGCAGACCTCAGTACAGCTGCTGCACTAGTCCAGGAGGGAGGGGTGTGCTCCTCCCATGGCTGTGCTCCAGGAGGGCAAGGGGTGATCGGAAGGATGGTGTGGCAGGAGAATCAACTGGTCTTGGCAACGCAGCAACAGATTGCACGTGGAAGAGAAGAGAGGGAGGGAGGGACAGGGAAGGGAAGATCAGTCCTTGGGACCTAAGATGTGCCGGGGCCCACGCTGGCTGCTTTCCATGCGACTTCACATGGGTGGTCTTAGCGACACTGTGAGGTAAAGCATTTCATCCCCATCTTACAGATGAGGAAACTGGCCCCGAGAGGGCAAGGTCTTGCCCAGATGGACTCCTAGTTCTTCTGACTCCAGAGGCTGTGTTCTTCCCATCGCCACTTGTAGTTTTCTGGCCTTTGGGGCCTGCAGGGAAACGCTCAGTCCCAGGCCAGCAGCTCACAACGGACCAGCTTCTGGCCTGGCCAGGAAGCCATAGATGGGGCAGTGTAGGCGCTCCCCGGGGGCAGAAGCGGGTATAGACAGATCTGAGACCCAGCTCAAAGGGCTATAGTAGGCAAGAGCAGCGACATGGGCAAGACCAGGGATGTGATGAGAAAAGGAGAGGAATTAATTTGTATGAACTCGCAGGGCCTAAGCCTGACAGTGCCTGGGAACCCAGCTCCATCCCAGGTGCCCGTCTCCAGGGACATGGGCCCTTGGGGGAGATGCAAGCAGCTAATAAGGCTAAGAATGGAGGAAGGAGCCAGAATTTGAGGAGCCATCTCCCTCCCTCCCTGCAGCTTTCTCTCCTGTCTGCAGCTTATTAGCACACACAAAGGCACGCAGTCACAATACACAGGCTACACAACCACATACCCAGCCACAGACACATGACCACACAAACACACAGTGCCACAAGCACACACATACAAGGACTCACTCGCATACAGTCTCTCTCACACACACACACACACACACACACAGGGCTACATGGGCACAATCAGAGTCACACGACCACCTGCAGTTACCCTGACTTACAGATGTCTAGGTACAGGGCTTGCAGATAAACACACACAGAGTCACACAACTTATGCACTCACACACACTCACACAGAACCAGAGGACTGTTCCCAGGGAGGCCACTGGCTATGGACGTCACTCAGGCATGGGAAGGGTGTGAAGTGTCCTCAGAGGTCTTTATTGCCATTGTCTGGGACAGGAAGTTGCCTCTCTGACCTCTTGGGCTCTGTGGTATGAGGGGTGTCATTCACCCACAGTGACGTTGACTCAGGCCCCACACGGGGGTGGGGTGGGGTGGGATGGGGTGTGGTGACTGGCCCTGAGGGAGGTCAAGGGCAACTGGGGAGTGTTGTGGAAGAGGCAATTTGCCTCAGTGGGAAGAGCAGACCGGAATACGGCAGATCAGTTCCCATCCTCTTGCCAGCCTCTCACTGGCTGTGACCTTGGACGAATGACTTCACTTCTCTGAGTGGCAAGGTCCAGCAGTAAAAGGGAGATAATGACACCAAGCTCACAAGGCAGTTGGGAGTACTAACACAGATAATGGCTGTCAAGTACTGGGCAGAGGGCCTGGCAAATGGTGGCAATAACCATAATGGTTGTGATGGCCACAGGAGTCAGTGTGCGGGGACACCAAGGCCCGCTCAGGCTGAGGCAGGGCTGGAGGGCAAGAGAGGACTCCCAGTGGCAAGGTGTGTGGCTGGCCCAGCCATGGCCCTCTCCATACCTGCCTAAACAATGCCAGTCCCCAGCATCATCAAATGGTCCCAGAAAAGCAGAGCCTCAGGAGACTCAGAGCTTGGGGTTTAGGGTGGAGTGACCTTGCCCACCCTGACCTTGGAGCAGGAGGGCAGTGGGCATCAGGAGGACCGGGCCGGGGCAGCAGGCTCAGAGGCAGCTCTGCAGTGGGCCCCACCGGTGTCTGTTGCTGAGCACTGGAGGGGCTCCTGGGGTTCTCTCCAGCAAGCTCTGTGGCAGAAGATTCTGAGGGCTGGTCACTGGGGTCCCCATGTGTCTTAGGAGCACCCAGCTCTGGGGGCTGTGGAGAAAGGGAACACAGCCCGAACGATGAAGGAAACTTTCCAAAATGGAAAAGGCACACAGCTGGCAGCCCTCCGCCCTCTGGTGGCCTCCGGTGCTCACTGCAGCCTCACTGCTTTGTTCTAAGGCCCTCTTCTAGGCCAGATAGCTCAAGGCATAGTGCTGAGGAACTGTCAGTCAGCACGGGAGTGAAGGGCAGACCCCGGGGCTGGATGGCCTAGGTTTGAAATCCTGCCTCTACTGCTGCTGCCATGATTATTACCTCTCCCACTTACGAGCCAGATGACCCTGGGCAAGTGATAATCTCTTTGTGGCTCAGAGTCTTCATTTGCAAAATGAGGTTGATAATAACAGGATCGACCACACATTTGAAGAGTAAATATGATGATCTACATCAAGTGCTTGGAATAAGTAATCTTAAGTAGCACGTAATAAGTGGTAGCTGGCCTATTCTGCACTTCTGGGGTCAGCATTGTTTAGCGGCCCTGTATGAGAGCTGGGAGTAGGAGACAGCCCTGACCTGGGTTGAATTCTGGCTCTGGTGCAGCCACTTCCCCAGTTTGTGCTTTGCACATGTTGACTAGTCACACATCACATGGAGGGAGAGACACAGGGAGGGAAGCGCAAAATCCCTCTTGAAAATCCTTTAGGCAGACACCATGTTGGGGACAAATACATCAAGTCTCAATAAGCCCAACAGGGCCAGTTTTTCTAATTCTTGGTTACAGTCTGTCTTTGCAGTAGCTGGCTCGCATCCAAGGGCAATGTTGTACAGAACGTGTGCATGTTTATGCACTGGAATCAGACTCAGCGGCGAGCTGCTCGTGCAACCAGATACCAGTTCTCGTCACAGGGTTGAATTTTCCATCTCACACTCACTGAGGGGCACGTGTTCATCACAGGTGGACACTCACTACCACATAAGGTTTCCAGTCTCTTTCTGGCCAAGACTGCATAGTTGAATTTGAGTGCTTTGATGGAATGCATTCAGGACACAGCTGCATCGTGCCTCAGCTCTCTGAAGCAGTTTCTTCTTCTGTAACATGGGGCAATAACAGTACTACAGCATCAGGTTCTTGTGTAGATCAGACAATATGTGTAGGAATTTTAAATTCCTGCCAGGTAAATGACATTCTCCATTCCTCTCCCCCACCCCCCCCCCCCCCCCAATTTTCCCCTAACTAGATGTGTGACTTTGAGCAAAGTCACTTTCCTTCTCTGGGTCTCTGTGTTCTCAACAACAAAATGTAGGGGTTATATCAGGTAATTTCAAAGGCCCCTTCTAGCTTGAGGCTTTCAAGATCGCTCAGAGATTCTAGGGCATTTAGACGCAGTCCCCCCTTCTATGAATGCTAACTGATGCTTACATGGTTTTTCCAGGACTGCTTTATCTAACTGGTAAGGGCACATCTATAAGTAGCAGCCCTTTTCACACTGTAACATGTTAAAGCCTTGGGAATTACATATGCATCTTAATGATCTTACTTTTCTTCATTTGATCAGCACAAAGGGATCAGATTTAACTGTGTCCTCTACTCCAGTCCTTCAGAGGCATTACTGATGACCAAAATTTAATTGTGATGGGAGAACAGCAGAGCTCCTCCCTCCAAGCGACACACACACACCCTCACTGGGTAGGTGGGCACTATCCCCGGCTTTAGGACAATTCCTTTTGGAAGGCAGTGGGGTAAAAGGAAATGTGCTTTAGAGTCAAGCCCAGACTGAATTATTCCAGACCCTCTACTAGCTGTGAGAACTCAGGCTAAGTTAACCTTTCTGAGCTTCAGTCTCCCCTCTGTAAAATTGCAGTAAGTAGATAGTATGGGTTAAGTTAGAAGCAGCCAGAGGCCTTGGGCAGGATCATGGGATTGGTGGGAAGCTCGCCCCTTCTTGAGACAGACTGCAGCTTCAAATCAATTTCCACCAGTGGTGTTGGCCTGCCCATTGCTTAGCCTCTGAGCCTGTGTCCACATCAATCAAGTTGGGACATCACCACTTACCTCACAGGATTGCTGTGCTTGGTTCTTTACTAGCAACACATCACTTCTCCAGCTTCAATCCCCTCCCCACCCCCCATGCTAATCTAGCTTCCACGCCTGCCTCAGAGCAGTGGTATAAACGGAAACCCCTTCTCCTGGCTGTCAAGGACCCTTGGAAGACTCAAATAGCCCAGGCCCACTATGAGGCTTTCCTAAACCACTGCCCCAACTCTCAGCATGACCTAACTCCTCACCACCAGAATCTTGCCTTGCAGGGCACACCTTCAGAGTAGCCTCCCTGGGCAGTTCCCCTGGGCTGGCATTTGCTACCTGTCCTGGGTAAATTTGCACCCCTAAGGGCAGGAACTGTGGCTTTCTCATCTCTGGATTTGTCATGGGAAGGCCTGACACAGTGTGTGCTCAGCAAATGTTAAGAAGCTCCACTCTGACCTTTTAGAAATACCTCTCTGGGAAGGCAGTGCTGGGGTCAAGAATGGGGTTAAGGGTAGGGGGAGGGAGAAGGGAGTTTCCTTGGAAGTAAGAGAGGAGGGTGTAAAAGAACATGACATTGAAGTCACAGGACCTGGATTCAAACCTCAGCTCTGCCACTTGCCAACAAAGGATCTGGGTAAGCCATCATACCTCCATCTGAGTTGTCCCCATACTGCAAGGTGAGCAAAACAATAGCTACTTAGCACAGTACCTGGCACACACTGAGTCCTTTTTTTATGTTCCAGGTGCTATTCTAAATGTTTAAATGGATTGATTTAATTCCACTGTAACTCTAGGAGATTAAGTAGTAGTATCCTCATTTTATAGGCACTGCAAAGGAGGAACAGGAGGCTCAGAGAAATGACCTTCCTCAAGTTCACAGAGCTAGTGAGATGTTTAATAGATGGTAGCAATGACTGTTCTGAGGCAGCAACACATGGGACACAATCTCCAAGACCTGAAGGACTGACTCTGGGGTCTGGACCAGCTCCAATCTTGTTCCCGCAACTTCAGCAAAGGATACAGACCAATCGGTGTTGTAAATAGAGTTAACATAATATATTTATTTTAAGTGCCACTCATGCATATCAGTTCTGGTAGCAACAATCCTAATGACACTTGGAATATTTCTTTACAGCACTAAACAGTTACAAAGAATGGGTGCCGTTCATCATAGAGGCAAAATATGAAATCGTGCAATAGCAAAACCGTAGAAACATTAAAACACTGACTGTCCAACAGCAGTACAGAGAGCAGATTGTGTTTGCACAAAAAGCCAATGCATTTTCATCACATATATACAATATAGATATGTACACATCACCCTCTGAATGAACAATATCAAAATACTCTTCCATTTGAAATAATCCCCAGATTGATTCCCTCCCACTTCAAAGGACATCTGAGAGACATGTATTTACAAGAACACACATGAATACATTTACATTTCAAAAACTACCACAAATGCCAGTCGGATTATTCTCCTGGACAGAGTGCCCCACCATTTGATTATATGCATTTATTCTTCTTTTCCCCCCAAGTCAATTTAAGTCTTCAGTCAATTTAAGTCCAAGACGGAACTTGCTCTGCATTAACAACTACCAACTGCAATGGCCACTAGAGGGAGGCCCTGCTCTCACCAGGCAGCCCTGTCTGGCTGGAGCCCACTGAGAAAGCCTGTCCTGGGCTCCTGGACCACCTGAACCACAAGAGTGAGATGGGTCTGAGTGGAGGCTCACTCTCCAGGGCCATTCTTGGTAAGTTTAAATTCTCATTAAAATATTGATCACTGCAAATCAGTAAGTGATTGCCAAATGGGAAATCTGCTTCACACAATTTGTCAAATCTTCATCAGTGGCTTCTACTCAAATCATTCACTAGAACAGACTGCATTCTAATACCCAAATTGTTTAAAGTGCACATTGCTACCCAAGCAATTTAAAGTTTCAAACAGCTATTTTGGGATCTAGAAAACAGTGACTTGAGCAGACTATTGAAAATCACCTCCCTTTTTTTTAAGCTTTTACTCTGCAGGCTGCTATCTCATCTTGCCTCTGATCCATCTAAGAGGGGCCTGTTGGCTGCCTTTCCAGAATCCTCTGATTTTCACCAATCCAAGGGGCTGGAAACTGAGCTTCCTTCTTCATGCCAAGCAGGGTCCAAACAACAGGAACACAGAGCCCTTCCTTTCTCCCCAGCCTCACCAGCCTTCACCGTGGCTGGCTTCCCAGTGATTCCTTCAAGGCAACACTCCATTAAAAATGATACCCACACCCGTTCACAAACACTCTCACATTCATACATACATACAGAAACAAAAATGTGTGTTTAGTTCAAGTAGAGGTTACTCAACCACAGAATCACTAAGGCTAGCTAATTAAAGGATTTAAGCACAGCTGACACAGACCAGAGAAGCTAAAAAGCAACCTGTGAGCAGTTACTACTCCTTGATTTGATAGAACGTATCATTTTCCCATTAGAACTGAAAGAAATCCCGCTTTTTTGGTCTAAAGAACCAATTCAAAATCTATTCATTAAAAAAAAACTCATTTTAGTTTTATTATAAAACTAAGACAATGAATCCATGCAAAGTAACTGTGATATGACATGAAATAATCTAAAAAACAACTAATAAAAATCCCTACGAGGCAGGCCACATTTCAAAGAAAGTAACCAAATGTCATGCCCACAGGACAACAGAAACAGTAGGCTACATAATAATAATTGCACTGAAGACTGAGGCAAATAAAACCTGTGTGTGGCTCTATCCTCCTTTCAGTGTTTCCTAAATGGAAAGAGAGTAAGTGCGGGATCTTGCTTTATAAACTGCCCTGCTGTTCTGTTGCCCAAATGAACTCCGATTCAAATTTCAGAAAAATCCTATTTAGCTATCAACAGGAATGCTAAGATAGAAAAATATACTCACATGGTAAAAGGAGTGATGATAAAGAGGTGACACAATCTCTCTCTGATTGTCTTATCTGTAAACTCTTACCAAGAAAAATAATTCTGTGCTTTCAGACACATTTCTCATTAGTGAACCCAACAGGAGCTGAGCATTCACAGAAGGTATCAATAAATATTAAAATAACACTTTTGAATAATAAATACATAAGTGAATGTGGAGGCATTGATTTGATTAAAGAGCCAAGCAATGCCCAGCTTCTAATTGATCAAATAAATCTTAGAACTGTTATAATGCAGATTTAGGAAAACAGAGATGGACAAGGTACAACATAAACTCTATAATCCCCTAAGCATCAAGACAAATTTGGTCAGTTCTTTATGCTGCTCAGGAACAACATGCCCCTTTGGACTGTTTGGAGGCTATCAAACTCTGGGTTCTTTGACTTACTGAGTGGAAATCAACACCCACATTTCTGAAAAAGATTAAATAAGGGGAACTGGACTTTGAAAAAATCTATTTCCTTTCAGTTGCCCACATCAGTTAAAAGCATCCTGCAGAAAATAGCCTAACAAGGAATAAAAACTCACAGTAACTTTCTTTTCAAGGCATAATAATCCAATTAGAAAAACATCGAAGCCTTTCAGTAATTTTTGTACATATATTTACACATATGTATCTATAAACTGCTTGCAGCAAAATAGGCTCTGTCTGAAAAATCAGTCTGGCACTTGTGGTCAACATCAAACTGACACAAATATGCAAAAGCCGTTCAAATCACACAACAGTTAGGAGCTACATAGGGCAGCTGGCAGGGAGACAAACATGTAGTACTTGTTTGGGTCAGATAAAAGCAGTAAGTTATCCAGCTAAAATCTTTCTGATTGTCTTCAAAAGAAATTTCGGTAACATTGGTAAAGTGATTAGCAACTTTGTTTTCTCAACTGGATTCTCTTAAACCTTTCCCTTCATTGCACAGAAAGGGGACGCCGGGTCTGATGCCTTGCAGAAACAAGTTCTACACAATTGAATCCCAATCAAAGTCATCCTGGATGTCATCTGGAGGCAGAGAGCGCCGCATCTGGAAGGCTTGGGAAGGCATCATGTGCTGCTGGTTCATGGCTCCGTGATGGCCTGCAAGGAAGCAGGCAATGTCAACAATGACTTGGGAGGGGAAGAAAGGAAGCAATAAATGAACACCTACCAAGCATTCCTATGTGCCAGGCACTCAGCACACATCCTCTCACTAATCCACTCAGAAGCCTTCAACAAGGGTGCTCTTATGACCTTCATTTTATAGGTAAGGGGTCCTGGGTTTAAGGGGATGAGCAAGTTACCCAAAGTCATATAACTTGTAAGGAGAAGAAACAGGATTTGTACTCAGTTCACATGACTCCAAAACCCACACTCCTTCCGTTACACCAGGCTGTAGCAAGGAGGGCATATAAACAGTGCTGGAGTGCCCAAGTGCTGACGCATCCATTTCTCTCAGTCTGTTCTGCTTCAGTACATGTTTCAGTAACACGAACTGACTCACGTAAGACTGGTAAACAGGAGAATGATGCCAGTGTACCAATGAAGTCATATTGCGTACTAGTGAATTTTTCCCAGCAAGTTAATTTTTGTGCCACCAAGTAACAGCAGGTGAACACAGAGAACATCATCACGGTTGAGTGCAGTAAGCCAGGGAGAAACACAGCTGATTACATGATGCCCACTTTCTCCATGCTCTTCTTTTTTTCTCTTTTTGTTGAGGAAGCCAAGCCTTGAGCTAATATCTGCCAATCCTTCTCTTTTTGCTGAGGAAGACTGGCCCTAAGCTAACACCCGTGCCCATCTTCCTCTGCTTTATATGTGGGATGCCTGCCAGAGCATGGCTTGATGAGCGGTGCCATGTCTGCACCCGGGATCTGAACTGGTGGACCCCGGGCCGCCGAAGTGGAAGGTGCACACTTAACCGCTGCACCACAGGGCCAGCCCATGCTCCTCTTCTTGAATCAAGTGTGCTCCCAATTTTAGTGCATTCTACCTTGTCTACATAGCTTTCACAAACCTTGTTCCAAACTAGATTTGTTTATTCTTTTAAAGTAATGATCTATATTTTACTTGTAGAATTCATCCTTTTATTAGGAAGTAAACATATCCTTTCAACTGCTATAGAATTTTTACTGGATTATTATAGTATTTGTTAGTACTCTGATTATAAAGTTTCAAGTAGTAGTCTGCTGCTAACCTTTTTCTCATAAGCCCTGTAATTTATAATGTAGTTTTACAAAACAGTAAAGTTGTCAGTATATTACAGCACAGCAGCAATGCCTATATTTATTTTTTTTAAACTTACAAATTGCTTACTACGTGCCAGACACTAATTTAAGTGATTTACATATAATCCTCATTTAATTCTCTGAACAACCAGGAGTTAGGTAATGTTGTCCCTTTTACACACAGGGAAGCTGGGCTGGAGGGTTAGGCAGCTATCAAGTGGCAAAACACCAGGAATCAAACTCTGGGAATCCGGCTCCAGAGTCTTAACTAGCATGTCTTGCCACCTACAAATTACTGGTGAATGTTGAGGACAAGTAACATTCACTCCTTCCCCTTCATCAAAGGATATGTCACTTGGTCTCAACTCCTCCTTCACTACTGCCCGGCACACAGTTCTTTGGGGGTTTCAAATCCACTCCTCCACATTACCTTTTGTCTTTTTCTCAAATAGCCTAAGTAAAGGGTAGTGTGATATAGAAAAACAATGAACTCTGAATGCAGACATCAAGGTTTGAGTCTTGGTTTGTTGACTTACCAACCTGGTCGCTCTGGGCAAGTAATCTCCCTTTCTGAGCCCCCATTTCCTCAAAAGAATGCCTAAGATCCCTTGCACCTCTAACAATGGGCCTCTGCAGCCCTGCTAAATGTAACTTATCCTACATTCAGGAACCCGGGGGAAAGCTGATGAATTATTTAACTCCTGAAACTTACCTCCTCTATCAGGCACTTCCCTAGAAATTATAGCTGGGGGAACTTCATCAGAATGAATGGAGCAGAATATTCAGGTGCTAATCAAAGTAGGTTCTTGAAGCCTGCTGAAGTCCTGTTAAAGTCAAATAGCCTTAAAGAAAACTAAGACACCAAGGACAAGCTCTATGACTCTAGACCTCTTAAAAAGAGAGGACAAAGAGAGGGCTAAAAGAGACTCTAGGTCATACTGTCTAAACACCAAATGACACTTGAATCCTTTCACCAGCACTGGAGCCCAGCAAGTACCTATCTAAACTTCACACTCTACTTCCCTTAACAGAGAGGTCACTTCCTCCTGAGGCAGCCTTGTTCATCGTTGGGACAACTAAAGCTTTCCAACATTAGGCTCTACCAACTGCAAAACATCACACCCCAGATTACCTGCAATAGTTGTTCCTGGAGTGCTGAGTGCCTGTGGGATATGAGGATAACCAGGGGGTGGCATCACTGAAGGAGGGAGATTTTGCCTGGAGTCTATGTACAAATTTCCTGATCAGAATGAAAAGCAGAAAGAAGAAAAACAAACATATTACCATAAGTAAAACAAATCAAGTATTAAAATCTTAATAGAATTGTTTTTGTTGTTAGTGCTGTCGAGCGGATTCTGACTCCTAGCCACTCTGTGTACAGCAGAGCTGAACCCTGCCGGCTCTTTTTTTGTGCCATCCTCTCATCTTCTGGCACTGTATCAGACAATGCTCTGCTGCTATTCACAGGGTTTTCATGGCCAACTTTTCGGAAGTGGGTGGCCAGGTCCTTCTTCCTAGTCTGTCTTGGTCTGAAAGCTCCACTGAAACCTGTCCACAATGGGTGACCCTGCTGATATCGGAAAATACAGGTCGCATATCTTTCAGCATCACAGCAACACGCAGCCACCATACTATGACAACCAACAGAAGGGTGATGTGGTTCCCTGACAGAAAAATGAACCCGGGCCACAAAGGTGAGAGCCCCGAATCTTAACCACTAGACCACCAGACAGAACTGTTACTTAAACCTAAATCAAGCAGATAAGATGAGGAAGAAAAGGGAAAGAAAAATTACTCCTTTCAGATGCTAAAACTCTGCCAAAAGGTGGTGCCGGCTTTTTGAACATGGTGCCAGGCTGGGTATGAATACACTGGTACCGACTCTGGCACTGCCTCTAGAAGCTTCTATAGGTAAGTTATGTCTGTTGCTGTTGTTACATACATCATTACAGTTCAAAAGCATTTTCATATCCCTCACTTCACCTGAGCCTCCCACTAAGCCCACAACGAGGCAGGACAGGGATTATACCCATTTTATGGATGAGGCAACTGAGGCTCAGAAAGGCGAAGATGACTTGCCCAAAGACACATCAGTTTGACAGGGGTAGGGCTAGAATCCAGTGTTCCTAACTCATGTGCTCTTTCTACTAACGGTTGTCCCTACTGCCTTAATTTTCTCACCCTCAAAGCAGACCTGTATGTGCCATAGCTGATTAACAAAATGACTGGAGGCACAAAGCGATAGGAAAAACTGACACAAGGTAAAAGAGCTATATCAAGCAAAGGTGATTAAAAATGCATTATTTAGAAGTGTGGAGATGGGAAACACAGACCACTTAAATGGCATTTCAGAAGGTTCTTAAATTAATATATTTTTGTTGACAGGAGCCATCACGTGTAATGGCTCCAAAATGTCAATTACATTGCAGCATAATGCAAAATAGAAAGGGAGGGGAGCAAACTCCTCCTGCCTCCTGCCAGTAACTCCTGGAGAAGAAGAACCATCACACTGGCTCACATTGTAAGCAACACCTGGAATTCCAGAAAGGCTATCTCCCTAAGGTATTCTAGTGTTGCACACAAATTACACTTGCATTCTAGCAATGCTATAAGCAAACTAGAAAACAGCAACCATTTTCCTAGAGGAAACTAACAAGTGGAGAAAAATCTTCCTTTTGTACTCAAAGTAGAGCACACTATATTTGGCTGCTCACAAGTTTTCTCTTGCCACTAGAAAGTCAGACTGTCCAAGCTTGAGAAAGCCTCAAAGATAATCTAATCCAGCCCTACCTCTGTTCATGTAGATCAAGAATTGAGACCAGAGAGAAAATGAGATAGAACCAGGAACAGAACGCAAGACTTCCGATTTCCAGCCACTGTCTTCCAAGATGACATGCCTTTTTATAATGAAGTTTACAGTCAGAACTGAGCTCTTTGACCAATTTACTATACCGAAGATTTAGGAAGAGAAGAGAGGAGAAAGTGATACTAAGAAAAGTTAGAACCTATTAGCTCTACAGCTACAGCTCTAGTATATTCTTGTGGCGGAAAAAAATCACATGTGTGAATGGTACACTTCTACAGGCTGCACCAGGCTAGGGGGCCACATCACTCTGAGTAATATGGTCACTCACTTGGCAAGGACTTCCCAGCCTCTGTGCTTACAAAATCTTAGCACTCTTTCTACTTATCCTTAAGAGTTCAGGTCACAATCAAAAGACAAAAACTGATTTTTAATGGAGATTAATCAGTTTTCATACATATATTTTTTCATTTCTCTTTTTCCACTTAGTAATTCTTACCTTAAAGCTGGAGAGGAGTGAGAATTAAAGAATTATGGGACTAAAAAAGGACTGCAAGAATAGACAGACACCCATATTAAACAAATAGCCTTAACTTTTAAAAATTGTCACATTCCTAACACTTTTATTTTCATATAGAAATTCAATTCTCATTACTCCTCATTTTTTCCCATGTTCTCATTATAGTCTGAACAATAAGAGTCTACATGGACTTCCTAAGCAAGAAATTAACTTCCAATGCAGTTTCCAAAAATTTTTGAGATCCTATAACAATTGGAATTTAGTTATGAGAATTTAAAAATCTAATTACACAATCTATTTATTGAAAGCAGACTCTTGTCAAACGGCCAATCATTCATCCAAGAAGTATTTATGTGCCCAGTCCTGCTCTAGGCACTAGGGACACAGAAATGAAAACACCAACCCCCTGTCTTTTTGGAGCTTATTCTCAGGAGTCAGGGGGAGAGGGGAGGCAGACAAAGTAAATTAAACAGTCCGTGATATATGCTATGGAGAAAGATAAAGCAGGGAGAGCGGACAAAGAGCACTGGACAGTAGGTGCCATTTACATAGGATGGTCAAGGAAGGCATCACTTGAGTAGGTACTTTCCTAGAAAAAACCTGAACAAGATGAAGATACAAGTCATCTCTAGACAGAGGAAGGCACAAGGATAAAGGCCCTGAGGTAAGTGGAGTGTGCCTGGTATATTTAAAAAACAGTAGGGAGGCCAGTGGTGTGGGAGGAGGGGGTGAGGGGAGGAGAAAAGGAGACAAGGTCAGAGAGTAATGGGTACCAGATTGTGGAGGGCCAAACAGGTCACCGTAGGGACTTTAGTCTTTACTGAGAAAAATGGGCACCAATGGAGGGTTTTGAGCAGAGAAGATAAGTTATCAGACCTCTCTGTCTTATAAAATCCCATTTATCCTGCACAGTCCTGCTTAAATACGTCATCTTCTATGAAGCTTTTCTAGCTCCCCAAGACAGTTAAGCCCCTTTCTCTTATTCCCATTGCCCTATGGTAGAAGTATAGCCCTCATCATCCTGTATTTCCTGATAGACCTGTCTCATTTATCAGGGTATGAGTTCCTTGAGATTAGGGGCTATTTTGGAGTCACCATTTTAGTCCTAGTGCCCACTACATAATCAGGCACAGAAAAACCACAAATAAATGTCTGCTGAATGAAGGCATACCTACCCTTATTTAATGCCCTTTAAGCAGAGCATCAAATTAAGAACAGCACGGCTGGAGGACTTAAACATTACTGAGCAAGACAAACTATAAACACAGTGAAAATGATTTAAGAAGAGGTGATACCCTGTGTACTATAACATCCTTTTCTCCTTCCCCCTTACATACAACATGTTACAATACTCATTTCTGGTATCTCCAAAGAGCCCAAAGAGGTATTTACCAAAAGAGTAGTCTGGAAGACTGAAGCAACAGGGAAAGTTTGAAAGATAGAGAGAGGCTATATTATAGAAGTCAAGACCTATCCCCAAATGAACTTTGTAATTTTAGGCAAGTCACTTTCTCTCTCTGGATCACAGTTTCCTTATCTGTTACATAAAAGGAGAAAATTAACAGTTCTCTGAAGTCTCCTCTTGTGCTACATTTCTAACAAAATATGGCAAAGAATTATCGGTGGGTAGAGATGAAGGAAGTGAGATATCTGAATAAAACTGATATAGAGGGATGAAAGGAGGAGAATAAAAGAATGACAGAAAGAGGCTAGGACTTAAAACAAAGAAAGCAGGCTGGGCACATAAAAAACCTGAATGTTTGTGACTAGATATCAGTGGGCATGAGGTGATAAGTACTTGGAGCACCAGAGTTGATCAGAGAAAGTACTGACAGAGGCCAACACGGCTTGGCAGACCAGGGCTGGCTAAAGTTCCTTTGACTCAGAAGGAAAAGACTAAAGGGGAAGGGGAGGTGGGAGAGGAATAAGCACTGAGGAAAAATTGTAGTTCTTCTGCCTTTGACAGGCTGTGAATGGAGTAGCATTGAGAATAAAGAAGGACTTGTGGAGACCCTAGAGAGAAGGAAGGTATGGGTAACAAAAAGGAAAAGACGACAGAAAAAAATTAAGATAATCACAGAATACCAGAACCAAATAATCAAGGTCAAGGATCAAGAAGAGATGACAACAGATGTCTAGTGACAAAGGCTTTAGGAAAATAATACAGGATCTCAGTCTAGAGAGAATCCAGAAAGGGTGCTTAGCCAGTGTTGTTGCACCTTACCCTCAATGCTGCAAGGTCCTCCCCTTCAGCTGAACTGATTTCTAGGTAATTTAAAGGGCTGGTGCCCCTTTTCTCCCTCTTTCATTTATCTTTTTTTCCCCCTTTCCAGAGCTAGACGTTAAAGACTAGGACATTGACCTTATGACCCAGCCATTCCACTACTGGGTATCTATCCAAAGAACTTGAAATCAGCAATTCCAAAAGTCCCATGCACCCTTATGTTCATTGCAGCATTATTTACAATAGCCAAGATGTGGAAGCAACCTAAGTGCCCAGCAACTGATGACTGGATAAAGAAGATGGTATATATATCTATATACACACACACACACACACAATGGGATATTACTCAGCCATAAAAAAGGATAAAATCGTCCCATTCATGACAACATGGATGCACACTGAGGGTATTATGTTAAGTGAAATAAGCCAGACAGAGAAAGACGAACTCTGTATGACTCCACTCGTAAGTGGAAGTTAAACACAGAGACAAAGAGAACTGATCGGTGGTTACCAGGGGGAGCGGGGGGGGCGGGGTGGGGGGAGGGCACAAAGGGTGAAGTGGTGCACCTACAACATGACTAACAATAATGTACAACTGAAATTTCACAAGGTTGTAAACTACCATAATCTTATTAAAAAGTTAAAAAAAAGACTAGGACACTGAAGAACAACTGCATATACAGGGAAAATTAGAAAGTGACCACCCATGCCAAGAGAAGCACAGGCTCAGAGAATACCTTAAGTTTAAACCTTAGGTTGAATCTTGGCACAGGGACAGCCTGCAACAATCAAAACAACCAATAACAATAAATAAAATAAACAAAAACAATAACAAAACCCAGCAAACCCTTGGGAAGGTGGAGAATCTGATTTCCACAGGTACTACATTATTAGATTCAAATATCTAGTTTTCAACAAGAAAAATCACAAAGCATACACACAGGAAAGTATGGCACAATCAAAACTAAAATAAATTAACAGAAATTGTCCTTGAAAAAGACCTGATGGTAGATCTACTACACAAAGTCTTTAGAACAGCTATCCTAAAGATGCTCAAAGATGAAAGGAAGATGTGGAGAAAGTCAAGAAAACAGTGTATGAACAAAATGGAAATATCAATAGAGAGATGGAAAGCTAGAATGAAATTCTGGAACTGCAAAGTACAATAACCAAACTGAAAAATTCACTAGAGAGATTCAAAGGAAGATTTGAGCAGGCAGAAGAAAGAAACAACAAACTTGAAGATAGGACAATGAAAATTATTGAGGTTGAGTAACAGAAAGAAAAAAATTGAAGAAAAGTAAACAGAGTCTAAGGGACCTGTGGGACACTATCAAGCAGACCAACTATTCATTGTGGGAGTCCCAGAAAGAGAAGAGAGAGAAAGGGGCAGAGAGAATATCTGAAGAAATAATGGCTGAAAACTCCCCATATGTGATGAAAGACAAGAATATAAACATCCAAGAAGCTCAATGAGACTCACACAAAGACACATTTATAATCCAATTTTCAAAAGCCAAAGATAGAGAGAGTATCTTGAAAGTATCAAGAGAGAAGTGACTTGTCACATATTAAGGGACCCTCATAAAGTTTATCAGCAGATTTCTCATCAGAAACTTTGGAGGCCAGAAGGCAATGGGCTAATCTACTTAAAGTGCTTTTTTAAAAAAAAGTGTCAATCAAGAATCCTATATCCTGCAAAACTGTCCTTTCAAGAGTGAGGGAGAAATTAAGACATTCCCAGATAAACAAAAACTAAGGGAGTTCATTACCATTAGACCTACCTGCAAGAAATGCTCAAGGGAACCCTGCAGGATGAAATGAAAGGACACTAGACAGTAACTCAAAGCCCTATGAAAAAAACCAAAGGTTTCAATAAAGGTAAATTACATGGGCAATTATAAGAGCCAGTATTAGTGTAACAACAATTTAAAACTCTAATTTTGTTTTATATGTGATTTAAGAGACCAATTATTTTTTTAAAAAAACGATTAGTCTAAAAGCTACTATTATTTTAACCTTGTAACTCTACATGTTGTTTTCTACATAATTTAAAGACTAACGCATTTACAAGAATTATTATGTTTTTGGGCACATGATATATAAAGATGTAGTTTTGTGACATCAACAACTAAAAGGGGTGGATGGAGCTGAAGGAACAGTTTTTGTATGTTATAGAAGTTACACTGATATAAATTCAAATTAGAGTGTTATAACTTTAGGATGTTAAATGCAATCCCCATGGTAACCACAAAGAAGAGCTATAGAATATACACAAAAAGAAATGAGAAAGGAATTCAAACATTTCACTACAAAAAATTCAACAAAGCACAAAAGAAGACAGTAAAGCAGGAAACAAGGAAAAAAAGCTGTAAGACATATAGAAAACAAACAGCAAAATGACAGAAGTGAATCTGTATCAGTAATTAATTTAAATGTATATGGATTGAACTCTCCAATAAAAGACATAAATCAGCAGAATGGATGAGAACACATGATCCAACTATATGCTGTCAATAAGCAACAGAGTTTAGATCCAAAGACACAAACAGACTGAAAGGGACAGGATGGAAAAGATATTCCACACAAATAACAAAAAAGAGGAGAGAATGCTATACTAATATCAGACAAAACAGACTTTAAATAAAAGCAGTTTAAGAAGGACATTACACAATAATAAAGGGTTCAATATGGCAAGAAGATATAACAATTATAAACATTCATGCACCTAATGAATGTTATGAAAACTGAAATGAAATCTATGAAAACTGACAGAATTGAAAGAGGAAATCAACAGCTCTATATATAGTTGGAGGCTTGAATACACCACTCTCAATAAAGAATAGAACAACCATACAGAAAATAAGTAAAGAAATAGGAGACTTAACACAATAAACAAACTAGACTCTAAACATACAACACAATAAACCAGAACACACTAGATCTAAGAGACACGCACAGAACACTCTACCAACAACAGCATACACATTCTTCTCAAGTGCACGTGGCACTTTTCCAGGATAGACCATACGTTAGGCTACAAATTAAGTCTCAACAGATTTTAAATATGCATCATACAAAGTCTCTTCTCTGACGACAACAGGATGAAGTTAGAAATCAATAACAGAAATAAAATTGGAAAAGTCTCAAATTTGTGGAAATTAAACAACATACTCTTAAAAAACCAATGGATCAAAGACAAAATCAAAAGGAAAATTAGAAAATATTTAGTTACAAATGAAACTTATGGAAAACAGTAAAAGCAGTGTTGAGGGGAAATTTACCAAAACTTATGGAAAACAGTAAAAGCAGTGTTGAGGGGAAATTTCTAACTATAAACACTGATATTAAAAAACAAGAAAAAGCTCAAATAAACAACCTAACTTTGTAACTTAGAGACCTACAAAAAGAACAAACTAAACACAAAGCTAAAAGAAGGAAATAATAAACATTAGAGAAGAGTTAAATGAACAAGAATAGAAAAACATTAAAGAAAAATCAATGAAACTAAAATCGATTCTTGTAAAAGATCAACAAAGTTGACAAATCTTTAACTAAATGGAAAAAGAAAAAAGAAGAGAGAAAACTCAAATTACTAAAATCATAAATGAACATGAGGACATTACTACCAGTTCTGCAGAGAAAAGGATTCTAAGAGAGTAATATGAACAACTGTATATCAATGAACTGGGCAACCTAGATGAAATGGACAAACACCTAAACATACAAAACCTACCAAAAATACATCACAAAGAAACAGAAAATCTGACTAGACCTATAACTAGTTAGGTGATTAAATCAGTAATCAAATATCTCCCGACAAAGAAAAGCCCTGGACCTGACGGCTTCACTGGTGAATTCTACTGAACGTTTAAAGAAAAACTAACACCAAACCTTCTCAAACTTTTCTAGAAAATTGAAAGAGAGGAAATACTTCGTAACTCATCCTATGAGGCCAGAATTACCCTGATACCAAAGCCAGACAAAGATACTACAAGAATAGAAAACTACAGACCAATATCCCTTATGAACACTGATGCAAAAATCCTCAAGAAAATACTACCAAAATGAATTCAATACCGTATTAGAAGGATTATACATCATGATCACATGAGATTTATTCCTGGAATATAAGGATGGTTCAACATAAAAAAATTTATCAATGTAATACACCACATTAATAGAATTAAGGAAAAAACCCCACATGATCATCTCAAAATGATGCAGAAAACATATCTGACAAAAGTCAACATCTTTTCGTGATTAAAATACTCAACAAATACCACAGCAAACATCACACTCAATGGTCAAAGACTGAGAGCTTTTCCTCTAAGATCAGGAACAAGGCAAGGATGTCCACTTTCACCATTTTTATTCAACACAGTACTGGAACTTCCAGCTAAAGTAATTAGACAAAAAGAGAGAAATAAAAGACAACTAAATTGGAGAGGAATAAACAAATTTATCTCTGTTCACATATAAGATATGATCTTATATGTAGAAACCCTAAGGATTCCACAAAAAAACCTGTTAGAAGGAATGAATTCAGCAAAAAAGCAGGACACAAAGTCAACACATAAAAAGCAGCTGCATTCCTATACACAAACAATGAATAATCTGAAAAGGAAATTACAAAAACAATTCCATCAAAAAGAATAAAATACTCAGGAATTAATTGCAGAGGTGAAAGATACGTACAATGAAAACTATAAAACACTGCTGAAAGACATTAAAGAAGATAAATAAATGGAAACACATCTCATGTTCATGGACTGGAAAACAATATTGTTAAAATGTCAATACTACCCAAAGCGATCTACAGATTAAATGTAATCCATATCAAAAATCCCAATGACTTTTTTTTTTTTTTTTGCAGAAATAGAAAATCACATCCTAAAATTCATACAGAATCTCAGGGGACCTTCAATAGCCAAAACTATCTTGAAAAAGAACAACAAAGCTGGAGGACTCACACTTTCTGATTTCAAAACTTACTACAAAGTTATAGTAGTTGAAACTGTGATACCAGCATAAAAACACACAAAGACCAATGAAACAGAATAATGAACTCAGAAATAAACTCTCACATACATAGTTAAATGATTTTTGACAAGGATGTCAAGACTTCAATGGGGAAAGGACAGTCTTTTCAACAAATGGTGCTGGGAAAATCGGATAGGCACATGTGAAAGAATGAAATTGGACCCTTATCTAACAACCACATACACAAATTAACACAGAATAGGTCAAAGACTTAAATGTAAGACCTAAAACTATAAAACTCTTAGAAGAAAACATGAGGCAAGCGCTTCATTACATTGGATTTAGCAATGATTTCTTGGATATGATATCAAAGGCATAGGCAACAAAAGAAGAAATAGATTATTTTGGACTTCACGAAAATTTAAAAATCTGTGCATCAAAACACACTATGAACCCAGTTAAAAAAAGAGAGAATGAGAGAAAATATTTGCAAATCATATATCTGATAAGGAGTTAATATTCAGAAATAAAGAGAACTCCTAAAACTCAGCAACAACAAAAAATCTGATTAAAAAATGGGTAAAGGACATGAAGAGACATTTCTCTAAAGAAGATATAAAAATGGCCAATAAAGATAAGATGCTCAACATTACTAACCACCAGGGAATGAAAATCAAAACTACAATGGGATACGACCTCACATCCCCTAGGAAAGCTACTATAAAAAAAAACACACAAAAAACCAAAACCAGAAAATAACAAATGTTAGCAAGGATGTAGAGAAACTGGAATGCTTGTGCACTGAGTGTAGGAATGTAAATGGTACAGGCTCTGTGAAAAACAGTACGGCGGTCACTCATGTAATCCAGCAACTCCACTTCTGGGTATATACCAGAAAGAACTGAAAGCAGGGTCTTGAAAAGATATTTTGTACACTTCATGTTCATAGCAACATTATGCACAATAGCTAAAACATGGAAGCACCAAAGAATTCACAGATGGATAAATGGATAAGCTAAATGTGGTATACACATACCATGGAGCATTACTGAGCCTTAAAAAAGAAGGAAATTTTAACATGCTACAACATGGATGAACCTTGAAGACACTATGCTAAGTGAAATAAGCCAGTCACAAAGAGACAAATACCGTATGATTCCACTTATATGAAGTACTTAGAGTAGTCAAAAATCAGAGACAGAAAGTAGAATGGTGGCTGCCAGGGGCTAAAGGGGGGATACGAGGATATTGTTTAATGAGTATAGAGTATCTACTTTACAAGATGAAAAGAACTATGGATATCGATGGTGGTGATGGCTGCAAAACATTATGAAATGTATTTAATACCACTGAACTGTAAACACTTCAGGATGACTGGGATTTTATGTTATGTGTATTTTACCATAGTAAAAAGAAAAAATTTTTTAAAGAGTATGTATCAGGAAGACACCAAAACAGAAGTGACAAAAGGACAGAGAGAGAGAAAGGAGCTAGAGTTATCAAAAAATAAAGTTTAGGGGGCTGGCCCCTTGGCCGAGTGGTTAAGTTCGTGCGCTCGGCTGCAGGCGGCCCAGTGTTTCGTTGGTTAGAATCCTGGGTGCGGACATGGCACTGCTGATCAAACCACGCTGAGGCAGCATCCCACATGCCACAACTAGAAGGACCCACAACGAAGAATATACAACTATGTACCGGGGGGCTTTGGGGAAAAAAAGGAAGAAAAAAATAAAATCTTAAAAAAAATAAAATAAAATAAAGTTTAGTGTCTGGTACATAGAGGGCACTCAATAAATCTGGCTAATACTAAGTACCTCCTATACGCTAGGCACTGAATGAGGCCCTTGTATGGACCTAATTTATGGAATGAATAAGTTGCCAAAATCAAACAGCCACTGAGAGTTTCAAGTTAGGTAAGCTACCCAAATGAAAGAAGCAAAGATTATGAAAGATTTCTATTGTATCAAAAGACAGAAATAAAGATTCCACGAAAATAAAGATTGCAGCCTGACTGGGGATCTTGAGAACACAGGAAGCCCAAATATGTGAAATAAGCTAGGATAATGGTTGAAGGAAGCCACTTAGGATAGAAAACAGTTTCTTAGCATCAAAGATAAAAAACCAAGATAACTTACAGAAAAGAAATCACTTGGAGATAAAAGGTGGCAAGAAATTAAAATGAGGAAAGAACTTGAATATTAAACACCTATACAATGGAAACTTGAGAGAAGAAAACTGTAGGCACTCCAATTAGAGCAAAAGAAATGGCTACAAGGGTAAAGAGGAAAGAAAGTGAGATGAAAAATATTTTGAGTACAGAGTAAAACATCAATGATACTCTTCACCTTTGTCTACTCTTTAAGTAAACTTTGAACGTTAGTTTTGTTTAACATTCTTAGAAGATACATAAAATAAGAAACGCTGATTTTCTTTGCAAGTCTATACAAATTTAAATTGATGTAACTTCATAACTATGTTCCTATAAATATGTAAGTATCTTTAAGACATTTAATTCTTGTTTGATAACTTAAAAGGTAGAAGATCACAAAAGAAAGTCAACTGTAAACAATAAAATCATATAAATCATGACAGAAAAACATATGGTTTCTTTATCTCAGTTTTTCTAAGATATATCTTAAATACATAAATTATTTGATTTCATTCATTTCTTAGAAATAAAAAGATGTAAATAGGTCACTGCTTCCATTAACAACATACCAAGTTGCCTCGGATGGTTACTAAATTACTGAATTTCATATGAATGAGAAGAAGAGAAAATCAAGTAGATAATTAAATTCATACCTGTTCCAATGTGTTGGGAAGGTTTTGTTGGATGCATGGCACCATGACAGACATTCTGCTGAACATTACTCTGTGAGTGGATAAGGCCAGTTTGTGTAAAGAACTGATTAAGAGAAGAACAGAGATCAGCAAATTGAACCTGATCTAAAGACCAGTTCTTGAGATCTGCCTGTCTCATACTCTCCATCAAACCTATGAGGAAAGCATTAAAAATATAGTTAGCATAGTTCTGCAAACATTGCAAGGAAAACAAAAAGACATTTATTTTTTAGCCCTCAAAATTTCCACTGGTAGTGATCTGCAATAAAGAATGACATTTTAAAATTATTCAAAGCCTGATTCTTTTAAAATGTGGCCAAATTTCTTTCCGAACTTTTGTCTGTGACCCTCTGCTACATCAAACTGGCCAAAAGCCTTAATTATGAATTTCGCAAAGTATTGTTTTTAAGCACACTACCAACTGTAAAACAAACACTATATAAAGAGATGTTTATTTCTACTAAAAAGAATCTTATAATCTATCCGAGAAAACAGGATAGGATCATGCATACTTGGTTATATGTCAACCAATACTCACCTTGGAACTGTGAAAGGTCTACATCTGACCAATTAACACTGCTGGCAATTCGACAGCTTTCTTTTAGCATATCAAGTGTCGCATACCAATCATTTGAAACACCTATAAAAATAATATTGACAATACTATAAATCTTGGATAGTGAAAGTTTAAAGTATATGGTAAGGGAAGACAAGGAGCTGGCCTCATTCCTGACCTTGGCAGATTTCTATCCAGTTTTACAAACAGATTCACACCCATTATATCACGTGTTGGGGCAATCTGCTCTGTGAGACAGGCAGGGAAGGGTATTATTTCTCTCCATTTTATAAATAAAAGAAACTGAACCCAGACAGGTAGCACAACTTAGCAAAGTCACTATGATCATTCTAAGACTTGAACCCGGGACTTCTAAGCTCTAGTCTGGCAGCTTGCAAACTGCCAGATCACCTTATAATGTCAAACGTGGTGATGATGGCTCTTCACATTTGTACAGTACAAATAAATCACCAGGCAAGACAGGTCATGTAAATCAGTATTTTCTTCCTATATAAAGTTCATTTTCCTGTCTTGTTATGACCTTAAGAGATATGTTCTTTATAACTTAGAGGCAGGTGCTCATTTGGAAGCAATGCACAGTGTAACTTAAAGCACTGAATCAAGGGAGGTAAATTAGATTGTATAGTAAGAGGAGATGTTTCTTACAAGGCAAGCTTAGGAGAAATGCCTTAACACAGTCCTCCTGCCAAGGTAGTGAGGGAGAGGGCTGAGACTTCTGTAAGAAATGCTGATGAATCCATCCAGGACATTTCTAGTCAGGAATAGTATCCTCTGATGAGACATCATCAGGAGAGTTAAGACTCCACAGTCTGTATGTTAGCAAAGTGGTCACCACTCAAAGGCATGGGGCAAGAGCAGAATAAAGGAAGAAAATCCTCCATTCAGTGATTGCTGCCCAAATTACTCTGTTTTCAGGATCACCCCTGGATGGATGAAGGTAAGAAAAGGAGTTTTTGCTGCATCACAGATAACTCTGTATCAACTACTGGCTACTCGACTTTAAAAATTCTGCCAATTCTGGATTTTCTAAATAAACAATGAATGAGAGACAACATGACCCTGCCCTGAAGAAAACCATAATTTAGGGAAAACTTTGTTGGGGGGAAAATTAAATTAATACCCCAAGTGAGCCACAAACATTCAAGTCTTTCAGACATTCAGATCAGATCCTATAATAAATGCTGACTCAGCAACAAGAGAAAAGTCAAGCAATCGCTGTAGAGAGAGTGGCTGAACAAACTCTATCCACTCAGCAAATGTTGGCTGATTTTAGTCCTTTTAGAATAACTGGTGTCATAGGCTTTGCAGTCTGGCAGGCCAGATACAAATTCCAGTTCTACCACTTATTAGCAGTATGATCTTGTGAAAATTGCTTAACTTCTTTGAGTTACACTTTCCCTATTTATTAATGTAGTAATTTATACTTGATTTGGGAGGATAGTATGAGATAATGTATCTCAACCGCCTAGCACACAATGGACACTCAAACAACTGTCAGTTCCCTCTATTCCTTCCCTGTTAAAGACAAGCTATTTATTCCCATCTTACAAATGAGAAATTTATAATTCAAAGAGATTAATTATTATCAAAGTCACAATGATTATTCCTAACTCCCCAAGGTGGAAGTCTATTTTCCTTCTCTGGCAAGCTACTATTGATATAACAGGTCACTAAGGGCACATATGGATTGTTTTCAGCTGTAATAGTACTTTTTTCTCCCGTGGCAATCATTAGACTTAACAAAAAGAAAGGTAACACCAGAGAGTCACAGAATTCTACTGATACCCAATCTCTACAATCATTAGTCAATCCTCAAAATCATATTGAGAACAAGCTTAAATTTCTGAAGAACATAATGACGTTAAAAGGTAGGTAAATAGTGACTCACACTAAGAGTTACAAAAGGAGGCTATATTATATACCTTTTTCTCTAGGCATAGATCTAAAAATAATACCAAGATGTTTTAGGAGACATTCCATTCCAACGCAGGAACTATGCCCAATTTTCCATTTTATTCTATAACCTACTTAGAATTAGTAACTGGGTAAACAAAACAAATTGTTAAAAGGAGCTTATTAAATTCCAAGTACTCGCTATGCATTTTTGTACCTTATCTTGTTTAACTCTCCAAAAAAAACTTACATTATTTTTTCTACTCTATAAACAAGGAAACCTTTTGAAAAAATTTAAGATTTATAACAAGTCAGAATATGAAACAGTATGTACTATCCAAAGCTCACTGCCTTGACAATAGTTTAACTGCCTGAAACAATGGTCAGTTTTTAACTGGTGAATAAGAACCAGCACTGTCTAGCATTTAGAAATCGTCCCTCCAGAGGCGGGCCCTGTGGTGTGGTGGTTAAGTTCAGCGCACTCCACTTCAGCAGCCCAGGTTCAGATTCTGGGCATGGATCTACATCACTCGTCAGCCATGCTGTGGCGGTGACCCACATGCAAAACAGAGGAAGACCGGCACAGATATTAGCTCAGGGCTAATCTTCAAGCAAAAATAATAATAATAATAATAATAAATTGTCCCTCCAGAAAGAAATCTCATCAGTAACATGGCTGGTAAGTGGACAGCCAAGCAAGCTGAGGGAAGCACCTGTACTTTGCACAACTCCAAGGGGTCCCATTCACCTTGTAGGCTATGTCTTTGGAGTTCTGCAATGCAAAGACTGCCTGATCTGTGAGCAATGTCAGTTAAGCATCTCACCAGAAACCATCCAGATCTATCTTAAGAGCAACAGATTTTTTAAAAAATCAAGATACAAAGAACTCTTTCTTCCTTTGCAATCTATCATTCTAAAATGAAGAACTTGGCAGGAATAAGTAAGGAAAGGAAGAGTGGGAACATTCACTGAATACTTAAATGCAAGGTACCAGACTAGGCATTTCATATCTGTATTCACAATATGATTCTATTAACAGCACTGTATACCAGGGTACCTTAGTTCCATTTTTATAGATGAGAAAATAAGACTAAAAGAAGTTAAGTAATGTACCAAAGGTCATAAGAGTCATAAAGAGGATTCATATACAGTCTTTCTGACATAAATCTATACTCTTTCTTCTATACCACACTGAATCACAATAAATTACAGACAGACTGCATTCCATTCTTCTTTCAAATACTCACAGAAACACTAGTTTTCCCAAAGGACAAAACAAGAGTTAAAACCAAAACCTGAAAGGGTTGCTGAGTTTGCCTATGTTACCACAATAAATTTTAATCAAGAAAATCTCCAGGTCAATCTACGGACTGAATGAGTTACAACTGCAGGATGACAGCAAGGAAACACAAAGGTGAGATGAGAAGAGTTTTGGTAGTAAATATATTTAAGCCACAAATGACAAAGGACAGATTCTAATTCATAGTTAGTCAAACACAAGTCAGGAAACAAAAAACTTACCAGAATTACAGGATACCTGTTGTGGGGGTGGGGGTGCCTGATGTGTTAACGTCTGATGCTGATGGTTCGGATGGTGCTGTATGTGTTGATGTGGAGAGGGATGCTGGGGGTGAGGGGACTGGAGCTGACTGTGTTGCTGCGGGTGCGGTGCTGGGTGCTGGGGACGCTGCGGATGCTGTGGTAAACCATGCGGTCGATGGGGCGGATGTGGAGATGGCTGTGTGTGCATCTGCGGATGGGACAGCGAGACTTGCGCAACTGACGAATTACTGCCCGTGGTATTGAGGCCACCACCATGACTGTTGGACAGGCTGCTTTGGTTGCTGTGTGGGTGAGAGCTCACTGCACTGCTAGGAGAGTGCTGATAGGAACACGAAGTGTGGGACTGCTGGGAAGATTCAGACGGGATGTTCATCAAACCTAAAAACAGAGAAAGCAAGATCATTTATGGTCAGATTTCAGTTATATTTTATGACAAACACTTGCAAAATTATTTACAGAGCAAAGGCAATCTGCTCTGTACAGAGCAACAGGAGCAATAGGAGGCAATTGTGGTTCAGTTTAACCAGTGTCGATGGAACATCCACCAAACACATGAGCTCAGGGGTTACTGAGAAGAGTAAAGAAACATCATTCCCTGCCCTCGAGAAGCTCAAGGTCTAGTGGAACAGTCACTTAAGAAGATTATGTCCAACAATGCAAGTACTAAGGCAAAAGTATAAGGAAGGGATACAGGAACTTTGCTTCCTGCCTGTTCAGCTAGGCAGGGGCTGGAGACATAGAGAAAGTCTTCCTTGAAAAGGCAGTATCTGAGTTGAGTCTTGAAAGATAAGTAAATGTTAAGGGAAAAGTGGGAAAGGCGTTGGGTCTCTCTAGGCCTGAAGACCAAGGTTTTGACAGAAGAGGGGGAGAGAAATAAAGCTCAGTTATTTCTGATCCCTTTCTTTGACTACACCAAAAATTTTAAGTCCAAGGTGGCTAGAACCCTGAAGACTAAACAAAACGGCTATCTCCACTGTTCTTTTTCATTAATCTTATGGAACATTCTTGTGACACATACAGTTGAGGGGTTAAGACTGTATATTTTATAGCACCAGAAATTAGGGAGGGATTAAAATCTCTGCACTGCCATTTACACACTTGGTAACTTCAGAAAACTATTAACCTCTCCAAGCCACCATTACCTCAACTATAAATGGGTAAAATAATAGTACCTACTTCATAGAATTGTGAGGATTAAATGCCATGGTGCAAATACAGGCTGCAGGATGAGCTCAGTAAATGTTAGCTGCTATGATGAGTAGGCCAGAAATGTCTAATGTTAAAAATAATGTCTGTTTGGTTTGCAAGCAAACACTCATTTTAATAAATCTTATTGCAACATTTGGTTCTATATAACCAGGCTCTTTTCATATCCCAAAGGATGGCTCATACAATGTTTTGCTGAACCAAACGCAAAAAATTTTATTAAATAAATAATAAAATCCCACACCCTAGTGTCAGTCAATAAGTTAAACTTTTTAAACAAAAATATGGTTATTATCATCCTTGTCATTAATAGTAAAACTGCATTAAAATACATTGTAAGATAATCTTAAAACCTAATAAGTTAAGGTTTTATAGGTAGCAGAGTTAATAAAAGTTCTTGCCTTAGCCCCGGAAAACTATCATTTACAGGGACTTTATAGGATTATTACAGTAAAATGAAAGAAAGCACTTTTTTTATTACCTATTTCCACTAAAGTCCTAGCAGTTTAACCCAGCATTGGAATCCAGATACAATCTATATGAACATTTTCAATCCCAAATTGTTTTTAAATTAAAACAAAACATCTGTCAGAAGCCCAATAGGTAAAACTGATAAATGTAAAGCCGCTTTTGTTGAAGCCAGGGAAGGAAAGCTGCCAGGTCTCTCTCTTCATCCCCCCACTTCTCCTCCCTGAGACCTTCGCAAAAGCCAAACACTCCAAAGAGAGTAATGTGAAAGCCATCGAACTAGTCTAATCTTCATTGTACAAATGGGGTCGCTGAGGTCTAGAGAGCTGAAGTTAACTCAGTTGACTTTAATGATAGAACCTAGACTAAAATCGAGAATTCCTACCAATGCTCTTTTTGCTATTAGTGTGATGACATAGCATTGTAGGCTTCAGAAATTGTCACCATTGTTATTTCAAAGCCAGTATTTTTCTATTATGATCACCAAGATTGGATCTGCTTAGCAAAGTCTTTTATTCTTTTTGTACTTTCATAGATAGAAAGTTTAAGATAAACTTTGAGAAAATACACAAAATCTTACTTTAAACCAGAAAAACCAACTTCCTGTACGAGCTATTGATTCATCAATATGTGTAACACTTGCATATACATTAACTTTCATAATATCTGACAGTACAGTCATGTGCCACATAATGGTATTTTGGTCAATGACAGATTGCATATATGATGGTGGTCCCGTAAGATTAGTACCATAGAGCCTAGGTTTGTAGTAGGCTATACCATCTAGGGTGGTGTAAGTACAATTCTATGATGGTCCCACAATGATAAAATCACTTAACAATGCATTTCTCAGAATGTATCCTTGTTGTTAAGTGACACATAATTGTATTAAAATGTAAACTGTATAAGGACATGGATTTTTGTCTATTTTGTTCACTGCTATGAACAGATAAACTCTCTCAGTTTGGGTATAAATAATTAATCTGCCAAACAAAGCAACTAGGAAATGCTTCAGTAGTACAGTTCCCAAGAATTTCTAACTAGTGTTCTATGGAGGGAAGACAATGCGACATCTAAATTCTATCACATGACTCTAACTAAAATTAAACCAGCAGCTAATGGGAGGTAAATCTAATACTGCATCTCAACCAAAATCACTTTTAGAGTTACAATCTAATTGAAGTATGTTGTATAAAACAATGACCCAGAGCTTACCACCAACCAATGTGTTCACTTGTAAGTGCCATACATGAAACTGCAAATTTGGTGCTACCATATTCCAATAGCTATCTCTTTGCTAATATCAGTCAGAACAGAAAGGCAAGACACATTTATTCTTGTGGTGCAGCATTTACCAATCAAATACTTCACATGCCAGACATCATTAATTAACCCTGGCAGTCTTTCCCACATGGCATAGATGCAGTGTCAGAATTCTTCAACAGTGTTTCAGGGTGTCACTAGCAATCAAGTGAAGTAGGCAGGCAAGAAGAAATTTACCTGCCATTCTTGTGTTATGATATAAATATACACAGAGAATAGTAAAGGCACAAAGAGCATTCATTCAATCCCGATCATGATGAATGTTCTAAGATTAAGGAAATATAAGCTGCAATATATGAAAATAATTGTTAAAAATTTTCAATAAAAACTTACTTTATAAAAAAAGTATTAAAAAAAACTCACCTTGTTGACTAAGTGACTGCTCAAAAACTGACTTATAAAGGCTCCGAAATGAGGCACTGAGATCTTCAAAATTATATTCTGAGAAAAGCAGTTGTTTGTCTCGTTCTGGAAGGTTGTACTGTGGCTGCTGTTGAGGAGTTAATGACTGAGAGACTGGTTCTGGATGGTTTGTCACCTAACATTAAAAGAAAAATACTACTAAATTAGTAGCTCTATATCAGAATTGATTTGTTACATAAAACATAAGACTGAAAATATTAGAATAGTTTCTAGAATCCAAAGGAAATAACTTCCCTGTCTTTGGCTTTCCCATCCTCTGTTGAGTTGGGTACACATAAAAGACACAAAAATAAAGGACAGACACAAAATCGCTAATTTGGATATTGAAGAACCATAGAAATCTAATCCAAGCTCTACATTTCACAGAGGAGGGGAAAGAGTTCAAAGAAGTTAAATGATCTTCCCAAGATTATACAACTAAGTGATAAGCTAAGCCTGGAACCCTTCCAGTTTGTATAGAATCTTCATCTTGATTTCTACACAAGTAATTTCATCTCAAACTCCACTATATTATGAAACTATTCAACATTTCTCATTCACTTATTTAATTAATTTTTAAGTATTTAAACCCAAATACTCTGAGTACTATGAGTCAGCTTGCGTGGCACTGCCCAAAGCAGCAAGGAATTTCAATACACTTAACTCTTCACTTTGAGGGGATTTTTTTTTAAATGAAACTAACTGGAAATGAGAAATGATGGGTAAAAGACAAAGGAGATTCTGAGAAAAACATATAGATCAGGGCCTTGAGCTATGCAGGTGAAAAAAAAAAAGCACGATAAACACCTAAAAAGTAAGAATTATCTTTGAAGACAGCACCACTAGAAATAAAATTAATAAAAAATGTCTGCTGTATCTCTTAAAGATTGTATCAAGGGGTGGTACACTATCATTCAGTGTTTTGAAAAATTAAGATACAAACACACTGTAAATTTATGCAGTCATTCAAAATGATGCTCACAAGGAGTCTAGTCTGCAATAACATGAAAAATGTGAATTTTGTGTAGGGTAATGGCTCCACCACTGGCACTCTGGTGACCTCACATGTCTCCACACAGGCCATCTAGGCAAGGCTCAATGGCAGGATGATCTAACCCTTGGTGGAACACTCCATGATTATCTTGGAACATGGCATCGTGAGTGGTCTTATGAGCAGCAAGTTCTCATCCTCCTTCCTGTCTTGTGGGAGGCAGCCATAGGGCAGTTTCTCATCCACCACTCTATCCTGCAGGAAGCTGCCAAGAGACAGTTTGTCATCTGCCTCTATTTCCAGTGAAGCAGGGGACTTTCTAACTTACTCTCTTAGGGTAGAGCTGCAAGTTACACAACTGCTTAACTGCAATATGAATTTGTTCCCCCGCTACAGTGGCCTAACACTTGTGAGGTCTATCATCTGGCTCCTCTGGTTTGGTGTCATCCTGTGGGATGTGGGGAACTGACACCATACTTACACTGTCTGCATGAGTAATAAACTGTGTCAATGCATTTGGGCTCACTGTGTCCTCATAGGCTCAACCTGTGGATATGTGACAAGCCCAACCAGCAGCTGATGCCATACTGTTACTTAAGGCATGCTTGACACTGCTTGATATCTGGTTGTTAAATGAAAAAAAGCAGTCTACAATGTCTAGCTTTTAATAGCGGAGTTTAACCTTCTTACGTGTACTAGCAAAACAGACATGTTTGTTCTTACTTCTGTCACCTAGTTCTATAAATGCTTTAATTTTTCCTCTTATTTTATTTTCTGATACTGGACCCTGTGTTCTTTGATTTCATTTGGTTTCAAGATTTTTTTTTTTTTTTTAAAGATTGGCACCTGAGCTAACAACTGTTGCCAATCCTTTTTGTTCCCTTCTTCTTCTCCTCCTCCCCAAAGCTCCCCCAGTACATAGTTGTATATTCTAGTTGTGAATGCCTCTGGTTGTGGCATGTGGGATGCCACCTCAGCATGGCCTGATGAGTGATACCACGTCCATGCCCAGGATCCAAACCGGCAAAACCCTGGGACACCGAAGTGGAGTGCATGAACTTAACCACTCAGCCACGGGGCCAGCCCCTCAAGATTTTCTACATTCAAATTACTTTAAAAGCCACTTAAAATCATTACATCTTTGTTTAGTTTGCTTCAATTCTCCAACTAGTCCTTTTATATCATAACTGAGTGCTTTAATTTAATTCACTTCTTGATCAGCTAAGTAACTTTTTCAGGAAGGGCACATGAAAACAAGAGTAGGATGCTTTCTAAGCTCTGTATATCAAAGAATCTCTTGACTTCACATGAGTAAAAATTTGGTTGAGTATAATATTTAAACTCTGCATAAAGTGTTCCATTAAGTTCTGGCATTTAGTATTATGGAAGAGAAGTATGATTTGTGTTTCTTTGAATGCATCTTATTTCTTCTGCCAGAGTATTTATATGGATGATTACTTCTAAAACTTTAAAATTTGTCATGGTGTGTCTAAATAGATTTTTTTCCCCATTAACTTTTCCTAGAACTCAGTACCACTTTTAATTTCTATTTCTTCTGAAAATTGCTTCTGGACCAACTATTCTAGTTTCTTCTTCAAGGACACCTATAATTCTCAATTTTCCATATCAACAGTCTTCTTTCACATAATTGTTATTTCTTTTATCTGTTTCTACTGCATTCTGGGAGAATATTTTATTTTTTCCCCCTAGAGCACTAATAACAGTTTTGCAGAGTCACCTTCCTTTTTCCCTACGTTCAATGTGAATTTTAATTTTGTCTCTGAGTTTTTGTTTCCCTTGTGTTATTTTATTTCAGGTTTCCCCTCTTTATGTTTTTGTCCTGTGTAAGTGTTTACCTACTTACTCATCCTGGAACAGGGAACGATCTGGTGAGATCAAATTTATACCAATGAACAGTGCTGTGTATGGCTCTTGGGCTCTGTTCTGTCTACTGGGGAGGACAGCTGCCAGATGATTTGAAAAGAAGTATCAGATAACCCAAGGGTCACGTTCTTACAATAGGTAACAAAATCAGCACAGCAGCAAGAATACTTACACACAGTTCCCTGTATAGCATAGCTTTGTTTTCCAGGCCAAAATTGAAAACACAAGACTGGTTAACAATTGGGTACCAGGTCATCCTAACCTTTGGGATTTGTAGAATTCCCTTCTCAGATCTACAGCTGGAAAACAAGGTGATACACACATCCTCTAAGCTCTTTTACCAAAAACTCTAAAATATCCAATATAGCTTTGCTAGACTAAAGCACAAATATTTTCCCTAGTCCAATTGCTTTTCACTTGGGACAGATGGAGTAGAGCAAAATATACAACGTAGTACAACCATATATTTGTATCTAACTTAGTAAAATATAAGTACTCTATTAAAACACTATCAAGGGAGAAATCTGCTGTACTTATCTAAGCTAATGAATTGCCTAGTGAGAAACACACATCTTCACTTTTTATTTGTAGTTCAATTACATTTGGTTTAGTTTTAAGCACTACATAAGTACTCAACAAAGACGTTAACTTCACCAAGACTTACTGGTGTATAACTATGCACACTTCCAACACTGTTCAAATTAACAGATGCCAAACTCTGGTCTGAGAGACTGTTGTTAAGGCTACTGCGTGGGCTATCACTACCATCCTGATCAGTGTTGTACAATGTTACCTAGAATAAAAAGAAAAGCAACATTTGAATAAGTAGTTCCCATTATAAAGAGTACTTTTTAAACAACTACAGAAAGTACAACTAAGTTGGTATATGGCAGTAAGACAAAATGTTAGTGGTCTTTCCTTTGGTGCTTACCTACTCCAATGCCATGCCCTTCATCACTAACTCCATGTTCACCATAAAATAATGTACTCTCAAACTAAAGGACATATCCTATCCAGAGGTACACATTTTCAATTTACTGTCAGGTGTAATTAATTCATCAACATTTAATAAGAGGGGATTACAGTAATTTTTACCGTTAAATATTTCTACAATGCACAAATTCACTAAAACTCATTAAAACTCAAGCTTTCAACAAAATTGATGCTCTCTTCTACCAAAATCTTAGGCCTCAAAAAAAGAACACAAAAAATAGAAAGTTAAAAAAGAAATCATAGGCATCACATTGTTTATAATATTGAAAACTGGAAACTCAGTTGTCTGACACATTTGCAAAATCATAGATATGTGATCTAATTTTAAAATATAACAACAATATGTTGTTACATGCATTAGATGCGAAGGACAATACATACCAAACTGTTAACAACGGCTAACTGGCAGGTGGAAGGGGGCTAGGTACTCCTGAAGACTTTTGTCACTAATGGTGTATATTTTTACAATGCTCGAATTTCTTTATAAAAAGCATTATAATTTTCAATTAAAAACAGCAGAAGAAGATATTTTTAAAATAGAAAACTAGCTTAACTATCTCTCAAGGTCCTATTCAGATGTTACTACCAACTTTCTTTTCTATGCTCCTACTTCCTTAGGAACAATTAATACATTTGCCTTTATGGTCTAATTTTTACCAAATTTCTATTCATTACTAGACTGTTGGCTCCTTGAGTCCCCAATAAGTAATCATAACATAATGCTTTCTAATCAGTATACAATTAATAAATATTTACTGAATTTAATAACCAACTGAGCTATCAACAATCCTTCTGTTTGTGCTGAAAATGGAATCATGCTCAATGCTCAAAAACATTTGCCAAAAAGGCTAAATAGTAGAAAACTAGACATAAAAGCCACTATTCTTAATGCAAAACCAAACTGTCCCACATTCATATCAGCTAGAAAAAATTATGTGTCTAGGAACTAATAAGGGAAAAGAGAGTAAGAAAAAATGTGATGGAATAAAGAAAACCCTGGCAAAGATTTTTCTGGTAAATACTTCCAGTGTAAATTTCATTTAAAAAACCACCACCACCTCAGGGCTCCTAGGAATAAACAAAAGCTATAAAACAATACAATATCAACAAATTACAAGCATTCTATGGTCATTTTCTTGGACGCTCCTTCTCTCCTGTCCATGCTCAGTTACCTATCACTCAAACCAGAAATACTCTCCATCATCTTGGACGAACCGTCATAGCTTATTTTATTTAGTAGAAAGATAAACATTTTTATTAAAATGAACATATATAGAAAGTAAAGTGCAGAGATTACTAGTTTATTTACTACAAAATGGGTATACTCATGTAATCACCACCCAGATCAAAGTATAGACAAGCAGTTTTTAAACTTTGATCTTATAACCTTTCTATAGTCTTAAGAGTTGAGGAGTCAAGGAGCTTTTGTTTCTGTTGATATACCTATCAATAAATGGCGTATAAAAAATTAAACCAAAATTTTTTTAATTTATTAATTTAAAAATAAAAACTACAAACCCAACTATAAGTTAACATAAAAAATATTTTCTCCCAATAAATAGAAGAATGCCATTATTTTACACTTTTGTAAATCTCCATGCCTGGCTTAATAGGAAACAGCTAGATTCTCACATCTGCTTCTGCATTCCATCTGTTACAATAAGTTGTTAGGTGGAAGTATAGAAATAAAACCCAGCATCACACATATATATATTTGGAAAGGGGAAGAATATTTTAATAGACTTTTCAGATAATTGTAGATAGTCTTTTTTGATACTACACCAAAACACATGTCACACTTTTTAAAGATTAGCTAAAACGTGGAATCTGAAACCATATCGATAAATTTTTTTGTACTCTGTTACATAAAATCCGCTGTTCTACCTTGTACTTTGAATGGATCATTTATCCATGCATGATTTTGTAACATTACGCATTGGTCATGTGAAAAATACTGGTTCACTAAGTTATGCAGATCTTCCAAATACTGACAATTTCAGTATATGACATCAAAACATCACTTGTGAACCACACCAATAATCTCATTAGAGAAGTCTTTAAAGACTATGAAGCTACCAGACTCCTCGTGGTGGATGTAAGTTTTCCAAACTTCTATTTTTTGCTTAAAAACTCAAATTTTATTACTGACAAGAGATACTGTCAATTCTTTTCCTTGAAGTGACAGACTCACTTCGTTCATTTTCAAGAAAACATCTGCCAAATGCCCAAATCAGAACAACCAGTGTCAGCTGTCTTTCAAGCAAAAGAAAAAATGATCCATGAATACAGCAGCCAGTTCAACATCGGACTCAATCAATCACACAAACGCTCTTTCTTGAAGCAACTACTGTACTTCAGTATGTAGTATAAGGTTTTATGCATACCTCCCATTTCATCACACAGAATATTAAAAAGATGTGTACTCAAAGGTCAACAGTTTAATAAAATTATTTCTCCTGCTTCACCAAGGATATTGGTGTTTTTTAAGTACTAGTTTTACTTAAGCGTGTGGCAGTGAAAAATACAACGACTACTAGAGTACTGCCTTGATTTATACTAAGGCTTACATAATATTGCTTTTGCTGCACCAGTGAAAATGCATGAAGGAAAAGGCAAATAATATTTTAATATTATCATAGAAAGAGTTTTGACCTCATGGAATCCCTAAAAGGGTCTTGGTTACCCAGGCGTCCAAAGGCCACAGAACCGCTGATATAGAACATTACACCAGCACTCGAGAAGGCCCGCTCATGCACTCTCCCAATCCTCACTCACCAGCCAGTCATTATCCATTCCCATCTTTTCTGCACAGGATAATTTCCCTTCTAGCTAAAAAATTAATCACCTTTAATTTTTTTTTCCTTTTTGTTTTTCTTCCCCAAGCCCGCCAGTACATGTATATTCTTAAGTGTGGGTCCTCCTAATTGTGGCATGTGGGACGCTGCCTCAACGTGGCTCGATGAGTGGTGCCATGTCCACGCCCAGGATTTGAACCGACGAAACACTGGGCTGCCTGCAGCGGAGCATGTAAACCTAACCACTCGGCCACGGGGACGGCCCCCTCACCTTTAATTTTTTAATAATGAAGCACTAATAACATATTCTCTCAGGGTTCTGTTTCTGTGAAAACGTATTTAACCTCCATTTTCCACAGAAGTTTTAATTTTCGAATTCTGGATTGGCAGGTATTTCTTTTCAGCACTATAACAATTCCATTCTAGTGTGTGATTTTTAACCATTTCTATTCAGAAGTTTGTGTCTGGCTTATTGTTGCTCCTTTGAAGTTGCCTGTTTTTTCCCTCTGATTTTAAGATTTTTCCACTTTATCTTTGTTTTTTAGCAGTTTCTTTTCTTTTTTGGTGAGGAAGATTGGTCCTGAGCTAACATCTGCTACCAAGCTTCCTCTTTTTGCTTGAGGAAGATTGTCTCTAAGCTAACATCCATGCCAATCTTCCTCTACTTTGTATTAGCAGTTTCATTTTTACTTGCCTGGTAAGGTTTTCTTTCCATTAACCCTTCCTGGGGTTCTCAGAACTTCTTGAATCTGTACTGTGTTACCGTCCATCAGTTTTAGAAAATTAAAATATTGCTTCTTCTCTATTCTTTTTTTCCTCTTCTCTGGAACTCTAATAACAAGTCTGTTAGATCTTTCCCCCATATCCTATTTATCTCTTAAATTTTCCTGAATTTTCCACTACTTTTTCCTTGTGTTTCAATCTGCATATTTTCTATTGACCTATCTTCCAGTTCACTAATTCTCTTCCCTAAAGAGTCTAATCTGCTGTTACACCCATCTATTGAATCTTAATTTCAGTTATTATATTTTTCAGTTCTACAGTTTCCTCTTGGTTCTCCCACACAGATTCCAATTCTCTAATAAATTTTCTATAATTCATCTATTTTCTTGAATATGCTAGTCAGACTTATTTTTAAATCAATATCTATATCACTTGTGGATATGTTCATACTGCCCTTTTTCCCCCCCTCTCTCGGTATTTTTGTCCTATGTCCTAGAATGTCTAAAAATTTTGACTGAAGGTGAGAGTTTACTCATAAAAACTTGCAAAAGCTTGGGATAATGCTATCTTCTTCCAGAAAGGATTTAGTTTTCTTTTGGCAAGTAGAAGAATACAACCATACCACCCTAATAAAAATCTGAGGCTGCTCTATTCTAGTTTGTTCTCACTCACAGAACATAACCCTTCTGAGGTATCAACTTGAAAGCCTGGCATGTTTCATGCCTCCCTCATCCTTGAAGATCATGAACTACAATTTTTGTGCCCGCTTCTCTGTGAGACTGCTGAATTCTGGCTAGTAAAAAGTCTATTTGATTTGTCTGTGTCTGAGCACAAGCACACACAGGTTAGGAGTTAGCAAACACCTTAAGGGGATATTGTTTGCAAAAAGTTGAGCTCACTTCTGAGATTCCTCAGGAGCTTAGTCCTTAAGCTCCAGCTGTTTGGCATCCCCAAACTCCAGTTTTTATCTCCCTAGCTCAATGACAGCTCTAGGCTGCTATGTTCTGTTCAGCCTCTACACTGCACTGAGAATTGAGAAATGTCCAAAGAGAAAATCTGCAGGGTTTATCTCAATGTGTTTCCCTTTTTTTCTGGGATCTTCACCGCCGAAGTCCTGGCTGCCATTTTACTGGGGTGGGGGGAGGGTTAATCTGATATTAGCTATTTCATCGTATCTGGAAACAGAAGTCTGCAGCTCCTTTGACCCCCCATATTATTTAGTCATGAAGTCCCAGCATTACTATTTCCTAATTGCTTCCTAATAGCCATAACTGCCTATGTTTAGGCCTCGGTACCTTCTGCTTGGACCACTGCAAAGAGCAGTTATTGGATACTTCTGATTCCAACCCATCTTCTTCACCAGAAACTCAAGTCTAATTGGGCACTATTAGGGATGATCTTTAAAAGTACAGTTTCTGGGCTTATCCAACAAGGACAAAGCAACTGATCTGGTAGTCCTGCAATGGAATCTGGGAGTTACCACCACCACCAAACACACATACACACCCCCCTCCCCTAAGTGATTCTGACGGAATCATTACATGGATTGATATCTGGGAAAAACCACTACTTTACACCTCAGCTTTCAGTTTCCTTTCTAAATTGGAAATCTGATTGGTCATTCTGATTATAATTTGTCTTCTACCTGTTTATTCATTACTTTTCTACAAATAAAAAGATCTTATGTATACTATATTAGCATTTGTGTTTGTGTTTATGTGTGTGCAAGACAAAGTGGAAGAGCGAGAGACAGAGAAAAAGCAAGCGCAAGTGAAAGCATGGGAGACAAAAGGAGAGGGTGAAAGCAAGATTGAAAGAGAGTATGAACATGAATGTGAGAAATGTATGGCTTCAAGGTGCTCGTGGTTCATTAAGGGAGGAAAGAGAAGCACTGAACTGAGTTACTACATGAACTTCCCAGAGCCGTTGTAGAGTTGAGATGAGACTAAGTACCTTATAAAGACGAGACAATTGTACCCCACTAAGTATTGAGTTGGCAAAAAGTTTTGACCCTTGCTTAAAAAAAAAAAATGCAGAATTTTTTTTAATGTACCTACACTTGAATATAATGAAACAGGTTGACTACCATTCCAATGAACTCTATGAGTTTGTCCGAATTATTTATTTTACTGGATTCTCTTGACTCCCTGGGAATTTGACAATCTCTTTTTCAATCACATATTCAGAGGGGCAATTGATGATTTTGAAACAAACTGATTCAATAAAATGCTGACTCAAAAATTCCACCAATGGGAACTGGCAGTGTCAAGAATTTAAATGAACATAGAGCTTCACAATAAGCATCTTCCAATTTCTCCAGAGAAATACTTTCTTCTAATTTGTGTATTCCTCAAAACATTGTGGATTCAGCTTTCAAGCTGCCATGTATGGGTTGGCCAAATCTGTATCATCTTTAAACTGAACCATATAGAACTCTATTGTTATTACAAAGGCAAATCAAATGTATTACTCAATGACATTTCAAAAGTATTTAGAAAAATGGAATTACTTTGTTAGTCACAGTGTTGATTGCCAGAGTTGGAGAGGCACTTCCCGAAATAATACACTCCATTCCCAAAGAATCTGAATCTATGCTATATGGAGTTGAGGCCTAAAATACAAGAACAAAATACATAATTATTAGCTCATATATCCAGCAACTTTAACATAATTTAAGGTATTTCATTAAATTCTCCAATATCTAGTTTTGTGCTTTGTTTCTGAAAATGAACTTAAATCATTACTGAAATCTCTTCTACTGTTATTTTAATATTCTACTGACATGACATCACAAAGTCCATTGGTATGGCTACTCCTTACCAACTCTTTTAATTGACTGTGGGACAGGTTAGCAAACATTATAAATGTCTGTAGTGGAGACTGCTAATGGTCCCCTAATATCCATTCTCCCCTCCTCTCTCTTTTAGTAATAGAACTCTATAGTTCTCGACTCCTCGCTGCCCAGCTAAAGACTACCTTTTCCAGCCTCATTTGCAGCTTGTTGTAGCCATGTGACTAAGGTGTGGCAAATGGGATATGAGCAAGAGTGATATGTACAACTTCTGGGTCACGTCTTTGAAAGGAACTTGCTTGCCCTCCATTCTCTCTTTCCCTCTTATTGCAGGCTGGGGGACACAGATATGGTGGTAGCCATCTTAACTATAAAGCTGAGGATAACACCCTGGGGAACACTGGAAAGAGAAGATTAGAAGGAACATGAACACCTGAATGACCTTGTGAAACAGAGCTGGTTATCCACCTAATCCACCTATCAGCTAGGACTTTTACCTGAGAGAGAAACAAATCTCTCCGGTTTAAGGCTCTCACTTGTTTTATTTTTCTTCCTTTCTCTGTTACTACAACTGAACAATATCCTGAATAACACAACTTCATACGCACTGTTTATAGAGCTAACATGGGTGGAAAAATCAACATAGAAGGTTTTCTACATTTCGAATTTTGGATATAGACTGTGACAACTCCTCTCTCATAAGAGACGGTTTTTATTACTTTGGTGAGCCCTCGAGAGATATCAACTTCAGTGCTGAAAGTTAAAGAAGGGCACCTATAAACAATTTGTGGTTATGATGCTAGTTCCATGTTCTCCCTCTATGGCAAAAAATATTTGTACCACACATGATCCAAATTCAACATGCATTTTTAAAAGATCATACCAGACGACAAAGAGAGCAATTTCACTGAGATACATTTCTAAGATGAATCTATTTATCATTTAATCCCTCACATGAATTTCTCTGATCAGATAATCTACAAGAGTAGGGAAAAGGCATCTTGATTGAAATGAAAAGAAAAGAAAAAAAAAAGACAAGGGTCACCCCTAGAAGGTAGAATCTAGTACTTGGGTGCTGGGTACACATTGAGAGTGAGATGAAAATGGAAAAGGGCTTCAGAAATACAAGTGAAAGAATTACAAAGACAACTTTGTCTATGCTTCAGCTTTGGTGTCAGCCACCTTAGCTAAACCTAAATTAACACAGAAAATTTCTTTAGAAAGCTGCAAATCTCATGTTCTTCCAACTCAACTCAGTCATCTCAGTCCAGAGGATTGGCTGACTATTTACTTCGCACTCCTCCCCACTGGTAGGAAGAGGCAAGCCTGTGTTGTGTGATTTCATGCAAATTACTCAACCTTTAGGCACTTTCCTCATCTATAAAAAGAGATTTATGCCACTTCCTTTAGAGGTTTGTTAAGAGCATTAATTAAGCAATTTATGTGAAGTACTTAGCACAGAATCTGAAACACACAATCAGTGCTACCTGCTATGACAACCACTAGAACATATCTACTACTGATGCTGAGGACCTGCTGATAACAGGCGAATATTCAATGGTGATTAATGAGAAAGAAGACGGCTTTGGTATGAGGCAATATATTCCCCAAAAGCCAGATTCATAGCTTCAGCCATTAGACATTAGATAGTAAATTTCAAAAAATCTTTTAATTAGACATTCTCCATGGATACTTCAGTCTGGTTCAGTCAAGAGAAAGAGGGACACTCTCTTTACATACTTTAATATGCTCACTAGTATGGTACATATTTTCATTCGTAAGTACACTGATTCTGTTATTAACAGACAACAAGTAGTCTGATTAGTAAAGCCAGTGTATCTATGTATCCCAAAATGTATTTGGATAACTGTTATTATTGCAACCAAAACCCAAATTCTGGACAAAGAAAGTATCAATGAATCTAACCTGGGCAGCACCAGTCAGCTTGTGAAAGGTCCTTTCTGGAGTTTCCTCTTAACCTGTGTCAAAATCCTACCTCTTTAAGTTCCATTTCCAGCATGGTAGTGTGATATCCCTACATACTAACCTTCTGCTGATAACAACTACAAGTTGGGGGGGGGGGGGGGGGGCGACACCAAGGGGACAGGACAGGACACAGGATGAAAACCAGCTATGGATTCTGAAGAGTAAATGAAACAGGCAGATTGTGGAGAGAAGTCAAAACGTGGGGAGACCAGCACATTGGTGAATCTTCTGTTTTGTTGCAGCTTTGCTCCAAGGTCAGGCAGTAGAGGTGGACTGTAAGTAGCTTAAGGTGTCTTTCCGTCAGGAGGAACCAGGGAAAAGAGCCCAGGTAAACACAGCCAGCTACCAGAGAGAGAAGGGAATCCCACAGGGAAGAAAGTTGAAAAGGATGCCTTAATACTGTGTATGAAACACTACAAGAGTCTCAGGCTGGCCCCTGAACTATGCATATGCAGATTAGAATAAAGTGGAGGCTTGAAGGATCAAATTGAACTGTTCAAAAATAAAGATAAGCAGCAGCCAGAGAAAAATGACATATCACATACAGAAAAACATGGATTGAAAATGACTGGATTTCTCAAAAAACTGACGGAGGTCATTAGGCAGTGAATATTTTTAAAGTACTTAAAAAAATTTTCAATCTAGACTGTATGTCTAATGAAAATATTCTCTATGAATGAAGGCAAAATAAAGACATTTTCAGAGAAAGAAAAAGTAAGAGAATTTGTTGCCAGAAGATCTGCAATATAAGAAAGTTCTTTAGGCTGAAGGGAGATTACAGCAGGGGGAAAACGTGGACCTTGAGGAATTAATTAAAGCACTAGAAATGGTAAAACATCTAGATGAACGTAACAGACTACTGTTTTCCTCTTAGGTTTTAAAAATTACATGATTATTTAAGGCAAAATTTATAGCACTGTTTTGCAAGCTTTTCAATGTACACAGATGTAATATATATTACAACTATGGGGAATGGTGAGGAAAGGGGCAAAGTGGATCCATATATGGTTGGGAGAAGTCTACAATTTACATGAACTGGTATAATATTAACTCTGAGTAGACTATAAAAAATTAGAAATGTATACTGAAATTCCAATATATAACTACATACAGAGGTATAGCTAAAAAGCCAATAGATAAAGTAAAATAGAATACTACAATATCCAAATAATCTAAAAGAAGGCAGGAAAGGGGGTAAGAAAGGAATTAAAAACATAGAGTCAAACAGAAAACAAATGTAGACCTAAATCTCATGATATCTATAATTACATTAATGTTAATGATCTAAACACTCCAATAAAAAGGCAGAGATTATCAGAGATGCTAAAAAAGCAAGGCTCAGCTAAATGTGGCCTACAAAAGTCACAACTTCAACATATAGACACAGAGAGGTTGAAAGTAACACATGGAAAAATATATACCATGCGAATAGTATGTACAATGGTAAAATGGCTATATTAATATTAAATTAAAAAATAACAGAGTATACCAGAGATTTTTTAAATTTTTGATAAAGAAACCTTCATAAAGAAAAAACTCTTGACAAAGAAATAACTGACGAAGACATAATTATAAACATGAATGTGACTGATAACAGAGCTTCAAAATACATGAAGCAAAACTGACAATTAAAAATCAGTAAAGAAAAAGAACATTGGAATACATTAGCCAATGCCTTGATCTAAATGATATCAGAGAACACTATAGCAAACAACTGTAGAAGACATATTCTTTTCAAGTGCACATAGACATTCACCAAGATATAGCACATGCTGAGCCACAAAACAAGTTTCAATAAACATGCCAGACTGAGATGAAAAAAAATTTTATTACAAATCAACAAGATATCTAAGAAAACCCATTATTTGAAATATTTGGAAATTAACACATTTATAAATAATTCCTGGGTCAGAAAAGACACAGAATTTTTTAAATATTTTGAACTAAATGATAATGAAATGCAACTTACCAAAATTTGTGAGATGCAGTTAAAGCAGTGCTTAGAGGTAAACCTACAGCTTTCAATTTTTTATTACTAAAGCAGAAAGCTCTCAAATCAGTGATCTAAGTTGCACCCTTAAGAACCTAGAAATATTAGTAAGTAGAAAAATGAGCAAGTAGAAGGAATAATAAAGATAAAAGTAGAAATAAACAAAACAGAAAACAGACAATAGAAAAAATTTTTAAACAACAAAATCTGATTCTTTGAAAGGACTAACCCAACTGACAAACCCTTAGCTAAACTGATAAAAGACAGAACACAAACCATCAATATCAAGAATGAATGAGGAGGGCTGGCCCCGTGGCCGAGTGGTTAAGTTCGAGCGCTCCGCTGCAGGTGGCCCAGTGTTTCGTTGGTTCGAATCCTGGGCGCGGACATGGCACTGCTCGTCAGACCACGCTGAGGCAGCGTCCCACATGCCACAACTAGAAGGACCCACAACGAAGAATATACAACTATGTACTGGGGGGCTTTGGGGAGAAAAAGGAAAAAAATAAAAAAAATCTTAAAAAAAAAAAAAAAAAGAATGAATGCGGAGTCGTTACTACAGATTCTATGAATATCAAAAGATAAGAGATTACGAACCACTTTATACCAATGAATTCAACAACTTAGATGAGAGGGACAAATTCCTTTAAGAAGATAATTTACCAAAACTGGCATAAAAAGAGAAAATCTGAATAGTCTTATATGAAATAAACTAAGTATCAAAAGCCTCCCCATGCAGAAAACTGCAGGCCCAGATGGTTTCACTGATGAATTTTCTGAAACACTGAAGGAAAATATATGCCAATCTACAGAAACTTCTTCAGAAAACAGAGGAAAGAAAACTGCCGAAATTGTTTTATGAGGCCAGTATAACCCTAACACCAAAACCTGACAGACATTACAAAGAAAGAAAATTATAAATCCAAATTCCTCATGAATATACATATAAAACTCCTAAACAAAATATTAGCAAACTGAATCCAACAATATATTAAAGGGATACTATACTGTGACTTAGTAGGTTTTATCCAAGGAATGCAAGATTTAACATTCAAAATACAATCAATGTAATTCAACATGCTAACAGAATGAAGAAAAGCCATATGATTACTTCAATAGGTACAGAAAAGCACTTGACAAAATTCTATAACCATTCATGATAAAAGCTCTCAGCAAACTGGGTTTACTAAAGAACTTCCTCAATCTGATAAAGGGCATCTACAAAAGCCCGACAGCTTATGTTATACTTAGGGGTCATTTCCCCCTAAGAATGGAAATAGGGCAAGGATGCCCACTTTCACCACTTCTATTAACACTACAGTGGAGAGTCTATTCACTGCAATAAGGTGGGAAGGGACAGGGGAGGAAGATGGGGAGGGACAGGAAAACTGTCTATTTGCAGGTGATATAACTGATCATATGAAAAACCCCAAGGCATCTTCAAAACAATTACTGGAACAAGATTAAAGAATACAAGTTTAATATACAAAATTAATTACATTTTTACATACTAGCAGCAAGTAATTGGAAAATGGATTTTAAAATATACAGTCATGTGCCCAAAACATTTCAGTCAATGACAGACGGTATATACAACAGTGGTCCCATAAGATTAATACCATATAGCCTAGGTGTGTAGTAGGCTATACCATCTAAGTTTGTTAAGTACACTCCATGATGTTTGCCAACAACAAAATCACCTAAGGTCACATTTTTCAGAATGTATCCCTGTCATTAAGCAACACATGACTGTGTAGCATCCAAAAACAAAGCATTCAGGATTAAATCTAACTGGAAACACCCGAGTCCTCTACACTGAAAACTAAAAAAACATTCCCAAAAGAAAGTAAAGACCTAATGAATGGAGCAATAAAAAATTTTCATGGCTTGGAATAATCAATATTGTTAAGATGTCAATTCTCCCCATATCAGGGTTGCCTAGGGATAAGATTGGAGGGAGGCATGAATTACACAGGGACAGAAACAAACTTTTGGGGTGAGAGAAATGTTCATTTGACACTGGTGATAATTTCACGGCAAAACTCCTCAAATTACAAAATCTAAATATTCACTTAACTGTACATTAACAATCTCTCAATAGTATTATAAAAAACTAAATTCTACCCATTCATCAAAATGACTCCTCATTAAACACTTCCTAGTCTAACTCCCTAATTGGATAGTATTTCTTCTGCTTTAAAACCCCTACGAAATTCTATTTACACATAAGTCTTAGAGGCAACACATAGTGCCTCCCACATAATGTATACTCAGTATATTTGTCCAATTGAAATAATGTTTTTTTAGTTCTAAGAGTACGAATGTAGATTACATTCCTTCCTCTGCTCACTTATACCTTTAACTAAATCCTCCCTTACTCAGACTCAGAGCGAGAGGACACACAGTGGGGGATCACTTAATCAACAAAATAACTCGGTATAACAATGGAAGAAACTGAGTCACAAATAACAACACAAATGACAACAATCTCAGATATGGAGCAAGGTGCAGAGTATCCTGCCTAGAAAAATGTCTTCTATCCTCCAGTTATCTTCCTGTTATAAACTTGTAATCCATCACCTTCGAACTATAATACACAATTTAGCTCTTAACTTCAAGAAAAAGTAAATGTGTATTCTTCTTTGTTCCAATAAAAGCTGGATAACTGCAGATTATGAGTTTTTTGCAGAGGCCAACATGTTTAGGACAGTGAGTTTATATACTGCTATCTGGCCTTTACTCCCTCAATAATTTCCACAACAATGCATTAGAAGATTTAAGCAAAACTATTCACAGCGATTTCCTCCTGATCACCCTGCTTCTACCCTTGTTCTCTTACAGCTTATTCTCCACACATCGGCTAGTGCGATGCTGTTAAAATCTAAGTCACCTTATGTCACAACTTTGCTTATATCCCTCCAATAGCTTTCCATTTCCTCAAAATAAAACACAAGTCTTTACAAAGACATACAAGGGCCTACACAATCTTCCTCCTGCTCCCAATGCTTACATCTGTGATGTCAAGTCCTACTACTCTTCCCTCCTCACACGCATAAGTCCAGCCACAGTGGCCTCCCTGTTGTTTCTCACCATGACAAGTATGTTTCTACCTCAGAGCCTTTGTGCTTGTGGAATTTTACAAGGGAGATTCTCTTCCAGGGCTATACAGCTGACAATCCACTTACATTTATATATAAAGAAACTATGGCCAGAAAAATTAAACATTATATTTATGTTACCATGTTATAACATGGTGTAACATACAACTTTAAAATTAGGTCTCCTAATTTCCCCTAAATCTTGTACTTAATAAAAGTGATACCTCATGGCTTTGTAACATGGACTTACTTTTGCTCCTAATTTTACTTAAGGAACTTCAGATTATTGAATGCTGCTAAAATATAACACAATCTAAAGGGTTTTTCTTTTTAGAATTTCCATTTCGTACCACCACCAGCACCCCATCCTTACTCCCAGCTTTAAAGTGTTCAGAAATTTTACATTTCTAAAGGGACATTATTTCCTACTTATAATTCTTTCAAAGCACCTTCCCTGTGCTAAGTATACAACAAAAAAAGAGTTAAATGTGTGACCTTACTACTCATAAGCAACAGTTACATACAGCCATTTCAACTTCTGTAACAGTACTAAATTTGTCCACTTATGTTTTAAAACTCTGAATGATGCACTTAGGCAAACACTAAGCCATGACCGGGAAGAGACTCTTTCAATTACAAGAAACAATATACTCCAAAAGACGCACCTTCCGTCTACTAATTTAAAAGGAACAGTTGTGCCCATACATACCCTGAACAGACGGAAGGTGTTTTTTAAAGGATTTCCTGGGTTGGGACCCAATTTATGAAATAAATCAAAGGCTATGAAAATGCAGGAGGCTGTGGAAAAAAAAGACACGAGAGTACACACAGGTCTGAAAACACACACACACTCTGCCAATAGAAAAGAAGGAAAGACATGTGACAAACATTGTCAGAACCCAACCATATCCCCTCTGCATCCATCTCTACACTCTGAAGGCTGCTCAGTACAAACATTTGCAACTCTGCCTGAGGAGTTTTATTTGGTTGGGGAGCATGCTGTGGCTTTGTGCGGGGCAGGACAGAAGTGCGAAAAGCTAATGTCCCTAGCAGCATCACTCACTCAGTGAGAGGAAAAGCTGAAGAATAAATATCCCGGCTCATTGACCCACAGTTCTAAACTGCCTCCCAGAGTTCCCCACTGAAACTGAGCTCTAAGTGTTCTCAGTGGTAACTGACTTAAAAATTGCCCACTTTCCTAGGATCACCCCTCAAACTACTGGTGCTCAATTCCTTGTGTACTGCTGGGAGAACTCATACCATGACAGACAAGTATTTTTTCTTTTCTCAAAAAGAATGTCTTTGGGAATAGATAGGAAATCTTTCTTTAGCACAACAGTTCTAAAGATTTTTGATCTCAGGACCCTTTTACACTATTAAAAGTTATCAAGAATCCCAAAGAGCTTTTATTTCTGCAAGTTATATCTATTGATATTTACCTATTAGAAATTAAAACTGAGACAAAATTTTATTCATTTAAAACCAACAATAACAAATGCACTACATGGTAATATAAATATTGTGTTGTATGAAAAATATAGTCTTCAAAACAAAACAGTGAGAAGAATGACATTATTTTAACTTTTTTTTTATTGCTTTAATACTTAGCATAATAGAAGACCACTGGATTCTCCTATCTGCCTCTGCATTCAATCTATAGCAAAATCACAGGTCATGTAACCTCTGAAAAATTTATGAGCAAAAACGCAAAGAACATCTTAGTATTATTATGAACACAGTTTTGACCACAAGGACCCTCTGAAAGGGCCTCAAACACTGAGAACCACTACTTTAGCATATGAGGTTCCTATAAGCAAAGAATAACGTTACAAAATAACCAAGACATATGATTTAAGCTTTTTAAAAAGTGGGGGACAATCAAAGAACGAACAGAGAAAAAACGTATTTCTGTGTTTATCAACATGATAAAAGAGATAAAATGCACTAATCTGGAGCATTCATTCTTCTCAAAGCATTTCTTTAACAAAGAATTGCCTAAAATCTGAGAGTTCCTTCTTCTATTCCTTGACATCAGTTCCCTTGGAATAGTATAAGTGCTTGCCAGTCTTCAAAAAAAAACCCACAGGTAATATCTAGCTAATTTTGCTTTTTTCTACTCTAAGCAGCTTCCAGTGGACTGGGTACTTTTCACTAATAAATAAGGAAAATACCCTTTGGTTGTACTGAACAAGCAAGGCCAAATTAAAAAGCAAATGCAAAAGGTGAAAGAGAATATTTATCTGTTAATTAACATATGTTAAAAAGAAACAACAGGCCCAAAATGGAGTCACTTAGACTAAGTTTCAGCCTCTCCCAGGAGTCGATTTTTAAACCAATCAGTCTGGAATTTCCTGAGCAACACTAGTGAGGTAATCTGCCGGTAAAACCACCTGCCTTCCCTAAGGGAAAGTGAACTTGCCTGGAATAATCCACTCTTTTAACCTCTTTGTCCCACCTTCTTTCTGCCTAAAAAAAAAAACCTTCCATTTTGTATAACTCCTCAGATCCCCTATCTATTTTTTGCTGGATGAAATGTTGCCTGATTCATGAATCTCTAAATAAAGCCAATTAGATCTTGAAATTTACTCTACTGAATTTTTCTTCTTTAACATATAAAAATAGAAACTAATAGGATAGGAAAAGTGAAAATAAGAAATTATTGTCCTTCTTCAACTCTATGCTCCAGTCATACTAACCTGTCAGTTCCTTGAAATTTGGGGCACTCTTTTTAACCATCAGTCTTTTCACAAATAAGTTCCCCTCACTCTTTCACACTGCCAATCACCCTCATCTGCTTTATTTCTGTTCATTGGACAGGCATCCACTGAAACATCAGTTCTTCAAGGAAACCTTTCCTGACTCCTACACTAAATTATGCCTCTCTCCAATATGGCCCCACAGTTCTCAAGACCCTTATTTTTAGGGTGACCGCATAATTTATCAGCCAAATGCTATTTTGAGAATGAATGGGGAATTGTTAACTATGCTGAGACAATGAGCAATGATATGAATATAATGTCATCCTACCTTATCAGTTTATCATTCCTGCTTAAGTAAAAGCTTCCTAAGGAGAGAATATGGGTCTGTCTTTGTTTACCACTATTCCCCCAACACTTAGCCCTACACTTACAATGTAAAAGGTATGCTCTCTCTCTCTCAATGAACAGCATGAGTAATACAAATTAATTTGAAAGAGGAAAAAGTCATCCAGACAAAATGAACTACTATGTTTTCTCCCAAATCCTGATACTTTTCCACTTCTATATCTTATCTTTGACCATGACCTCTTATCTCATGCCTTCCTACCCCACCACCCTCCATCAGAATATAAACTTCATGGGAGTAGCGAATGTGTTTTGCTAATTGCGGTTTCTCCAGCACCCAGAACAGTGCCTGCTCAGGGCAGGTACTCAACATTCAATAAATATGTACTCAACGAATGCTCCTCTCTACCTTGCCTGTCTGTCTCTACATCAAAGCCAAGCCAGATAACCCATGAAGCCTTCCCACACGGTCCCAGTAAAACATAACCTCTACTTCCTCTGCACACAATATTTCATATCTTTTTTATAGTACTTTCTATACATGCTTTGCCTTTGTGCTAGAATTATGTGTCTTATCATATCTCCTTCTTCTTGGTATATGCCCACAACATCCTAGCATGATGCCTGACACACAGTATCTAGAGAACAAAGATCTATAAAATTAAACTGGTAAAATGACCGTATTACACACAATTATGGGTATATATTTAGAAATTTGATACCATGCTAATTTTCTAAAGAACTTCCTCATTCATGTATATATCCCTAGCCCAGGCCATTACCATTTCACAAATGAGACTACTGCAACTCCATCTACTTAGCATTGAGGGGTTTCAGAACAAGCCACCCCAGAATGTGCCACTTTGGCATGTGGATTATTTTGAGATGACGGCAACCAAGACCAGGTAAGCTCAGGAAAAGCTTTTATCTCCTCCTTAACTGCCTAAAAGAAATTAGAAAGAGGGCCTATACCAGGAAGAGTGTTATTTTTCATATCTGAGAGACTTACCTACATGGCAAGGCAAACATTTATTTACCAAACATTTGTTCTTCTCCCCTTCCTGTGAATTGTCTTCCTCCCCTTTGAAGCCCCAACTCCTATCCGTTTCCTTAGGTCAGGATGGTATATAAGCCTCAACTGCCTGGCTGCCTTTGAGTCTCTTATCTTTGTGGGGCTCCTGTATGTACATAATTAAATTTGGTTTTCCCTTATTAATCTGTCTTTTTCTCAGAGGGAGTCTCAGCCAAGAACCTAGACGGGTAGAGGGCAAATTATTTTTCCTCTCATACAGCATCTTCCTCTTGCAATGAGTATTTTATGAAGAGCAAGTATCTTTCTTAACTGTTGTTTTGATTCCTTTCTCAACACGACAGGCTATCATATCAAAGCAATTTCTTGATCCCATATCTTTAGGCTTTCTACCCAAATCATTCTTTTCACACCCTTGCCTAAGCTCTTCACCATGGTTAAAAGGGTTTTCAATTATGCCCACCTGTACTTCTTATTTACCATTCAATCATGCATGCTGTATTCTCCAAGTGGAACATCATTTACTATTTTCTATGCAAACAAGTTACACTTCTGCATCAAAATTCTCATTCCTCAAAAGTCTCATTCCTCTTCCTAGAGGCCTTCCCAGAGCAGCATTTTCTATTTTGAGTCACTTTAGTTATTACCACTTGCCCTAACAGATTACTTATCACTTGCCTGTCATTTATAATCATATTTACGTCACTTAATCATATATACAGTTTTTAGGTTAAATGTGGGGGATTCTCTTTTAAAATTAAGGACCATTAGCTCACAACAAAATATGCACAAAGAAACTTGATTCAGTGTTGTGGGCTTTGGCATAGCAAATACTACTGGCAGTAAAGTGCAGCTGTAAACAGCATGGACTTTAAAGGCAGACTACCTGGGTTCATAATCTCGCCCTTTGTCCTTATTGTCCTTGGTATCCCTGGACAGTTTACCTAACATCCATGCCTATCAGTTTAATCATTTGGAGTTACTATAAAAACTGCATGAGTTAACATAAATGAAATTCTTTAAAAGACATCTGGAACATAAACTCAATATAATTATCTATTATTATTATTATTATGCTGTTGTCTTAGCTCAGGTTCCTTTAACAAAACATCATAAACTGGGTGGCTTATCAACAACAGAAATTTATTTCTCACAGTTCTGGAGGCAAGAAGTCCAAGATCATGGTGCCAACATGATCAGGTTCTGGAGAGAGCCCTCTTCCAGGTATTCTCACATGATGGAAAGAGAGCTGGCCAGCTCTCTGGTTTATTCTTATAAAGACACTAATTCCATTCATGAGGGCTTCACCCTCCTGACCCAATTACTTCCCAAAGTCTCCATCTCCAAATACCATCACACTGGGATTGGGATTTCAACATACGAATTTGGGGGAAACAAACATTCAGTCCACAGCAGCTACTGAGACTTCTATCCTCTTACTTTATAGTCGATAACATGAAGCTCAAAAAATCTAATAACTTGCCAAAAGTCACAAGAACAAGTAAACTGTAAAGCCAAAAGAGAAACAGAGGACTCCTAGTCAAGGAGCCACTCACCCATCATGCTAAACTTTATTCAATAATTTTTTTAGGTCTTCAGGTCCATTTTATGATAAAGAAAAAGTGGTAAGAAGATAAAAGAAATCAGAAAAAAGAAAATGAGAGACATTTATATACTTGAGGATTAAGAACAGAAGAAAGGAATACTATAATGATCAAGAGATATGTTTATGTAAATGGAGGGGGTCCAGAGAACCGAGTTAAGAATATTGGCCCGGATATAACTATCAGGGTTGATTTTTCATTTAGGATATGAAGATATTGTTACTTGCATTTTTAAAAATCACTTCTCTGTAGCAGTTTAGAAATACTTTTCTGTTCCATTAAAAGCTCATCTTATAAAATATTTTTATTTTTCACATAGAATTTTGATGTTTACACATGGACAAAGGAATAATAAATTTCAGAAATTTAATAAGGAACTTTCTAGAGATGTCAATATATTTACATTTTAAAATCCTTTAAAAGTTTCAACTTATGGATGTTTAGTTTTTGAGCAAACTTTAAATGTATAAAGATCAGATTCAGAACCATCACTATTTGACTGTCCTATGTATTTCCTTAGATAAAACCCAATGGCTACCTAAAATACAAACTCTATCCTAATAAAAATATTACCTTCCTCCCTTCTCCCCCAAAAAAACCTCTAAATGAAAAATACAGACACATCAGTTTATCAGGGCAGGAAATTATGTTTTGTAAGAATACTATCTTTCAGAGTATTAAACAGTATCTGTCTTCCTGATTAATATACTCTGCTTACAGCTGGTCTCTTTCACAGGTTCCTCTCCTACAGCAGCATCCAATACACAGCTCAGGCCAAAATAAATGTCAATATTACTAACTGAAAGGCTCTGGTACTGGATATTTTATGGTACTATACTACAAAGGTAAATTGTTGAAGCTTTTACATGCTTTTAACTTAAAATGAAGCTAAAAAGATAAACAGTAGAAAATAAATATAGAAAATATATGTCCAAACATATATTCAAGAACACATGCTTTGTATGTAAAACATACTTCTGTAATCTGAATTTTATATCTCTATAGACGTCCATTATAAAACTGACAATATATGGTCTCCAGAAAAAAGGGGGACTCTCAGAAATAAAGACGGATTGCTCTCAGAACTATGAAACAAGGTAACAGAACAAAAGGCTGGCTTAATATCCAAAAGGAAGGCACAGTTGTCAACTGGACTACCAATTCAAATTTCCAAAACCAATTCAAGCTCTAAGAACTTCAGAAGAAGAGGGCAAATGATAGAGAAGACCACCATTTCTGCACCCTTCAACATATACATCCTCACTGATGCTCTGGGTTTAACAATGTGGATTTCTCTCCCCTTCCTTCAAATTCTGGCAATAGATGCTAAGTGTTTTGTACTCTACATTTTCACACAATTAAAGTGTGAAAGTCTAAGTGCTAAGCCTGCTAAGCACACATGCTAAGTCTGTTTTAAAAGGCAGAAGCTGGAGGGCAGGAACTGAGGTTCATTCCCTCTCACACCATTACATACACAGCTCATTGACATGTCAGTCTTAAAACTCTGTTACCAGAAGACTATGCCACCAATATTAAACTTTAACTTCTTAAATTTTGGTTTGTATAAAACAAAAAAGTGTTCTGGCCTAAGAGTTCACCTTTAATTCTATATAGTTTGGTAACTAGAGTACTGAATTCCTTCTGCTGGCTCCATAAATCTGCTTGCGTAAACCCCATTGCTGCTGTACCTCATGGGCTCCCCTGATCCCAACTTAAACCCAGCTTAAAGTCCTTGTCTTTGAGATTGGGAAGTTTTCTCTCTCTACCAGGAATAGGCATAGAACAAATTTATTTGACCAAATGTTTATTCAGTTTCCTTCATCTTCTCTTATTCCCTTTACCCTGATTTATTCTGCAAACATTTACTGATATCTATTATAAGCTGCGAAAAACACTAACACTGGAGATACAAATATATTTTCTCTACCCTTAGGGGATCACAGTCCAGCAAAGGAGACAAATATAGAAACAAATAATTTCTACAAAGTGTGAGAAATTCTGTGAAAGAACTTTGCAAAATTCTACAAGAATACACATGAAGAAGTGAGGAAAGATTTGACAGTTTAGTTAACATTTGGAATGGGTCTTAAGGGATTGTAGGGTAGGATGGGGGTGGCAGGGTGTGTGCGTGTGTGTGTGTGTGTGTGTGTGTGTGGAGGCAGGGTGTGTGTGTGTGTGTGTGTGTGTGTGTGTGTGTTTTAGTTGAGATGCTAGAAATGCAGTCAGAAAAGCTGAAAGGTAAAGTTAATGTCTGACGACAGCCAGTGTCAACTAAAAATACGTTACAATAAACAACTCAGAGTATCAACTACAGCTCCTTTTCTTTCATTCATGCAAATTAATCTTAACCATGAATTTACGAGTAAGAATTATCTTACAAACAACACACAAACACTTAAGAGATTTTGTGTACAAAATAATTATTACATGGCTGGAAGCTGGAAAAAGCATTTTAAGGACAATCAGGAAGATTCAGTGTAATCACCTGCAGTGAAAAGGAACAGCTTTGTTATATAAAACCAGTACTCAGTGTTGTAGATGCAAAGGAAAGAGTACCAAATTAAATCTCAAGAGACCCAGATTCAAGTCTCAGACAACAGCTGTGCCCTAATCACAAAAAACACCTTTTCCTTAATTCCTAAACTCCCCACCTCACTCAAAGAGTTGTTAAGATCAAATACAATAATGAGTCAAAGCATTCTGAAAAAACAGAAAATGCTATACAAATAAAATATTACCTTCATTATGGTTATACTCGCTGTATTGGAAGTAACTTTTAAAATCTATATTTCTGACATAATAACTCCATCATACTAAATTTGTAATAAAGAGCTTTTACCCGTTCTACAGATCGTGCTCTCTTCTTTGGCCGAGTAGGCAGTGCATCTTCCTTCGGGTTGGTGTCTATTGCCCAATAGGATCCCTAAAGGTAAAGAAATAAAGTAATTAACAGCATATTACAGCAACTCTATAACATTAAAACGAATTTTATAATCCTCTGCTCTAAAAGCAAACATTTTGCAGATAACAACAATGGAAAAGGAGAAGAAACACTAGTTTTGAACTAAGAAAAGTAAAGTTTATATGAGAAAAAAGGGCCACCTATAAACTACATTATGAAAGAAAAAATCACAATCTGAAGCAGCCAAGTCCAAGAACTTCTGCCACAGTCAAATTAAAAAGAGAAAAGATTGAGGTGGGCCCGGTGGCTTAGTGGTTAAGTTCATGCATTCCTCTTCAGTAGCCCAGGGTTCACCAGTTTGGATCCCAGGCACAGACCTACACACTACTCATCAAGCCATGCTGTGGTGGCATCCCACACAGATGAACTAGAAGGACTTACAACTACGATGTACAACTATGTACTGAGGTTTTGGGGAAGGAAAGATGAAAATAAAAAGAGGAAGATTAGCAACAGACATTAGCTCAGAGCCAATCTCCCTCACCAAAAAAAGAGAGAGAGAGAGAAAGAAATGATCAACTGAACATATTTTTTAATATAGACTAATTCTTAATTGATCATATATGATAATTACAACAGTCTATGACATTCAAGTCTAATGGAATTTTATGTATAAAGATACTGTAGTTTCTGTACCCTGGGACCTCACCAATCTAAATTCTAAGTGAAACAATTTATAAAGACAAACTGCTTGAACACATTTTATATGATAAGTACAGCCTGGGAAGCAACAGTCTGTACATAAATCTTTTATTGCTTATTCTGTCACAATTAACTTTCATTAATTACAGTCATGTGTCACTTGACAGGGATATGTTGTGAGAAATAGGTGGTTAAGGAGATTTCGTCATTGTGTAAACATCATAGATTGTACTTACACAAACCCAGATGTTACAGCCTACTACACACCTAGGCTGAACGGCACTAACCTTATGGGACCACCGTCACATATACAGTCCATCGTTGACCAAAATGTTGTTAAACGTCGTTATGCACAGCATGACTGTATTTATCCTCTCTTACTTTTTGATACAAGAGAAAACACATTCAAAACACTCATTTGAAAATACACAGTCAGCACCTACTGGGTTCCAAGGCAACTCAGAAATTAAGACACCCTCAAAAAACATTTTGAAAAGCTTAGATCATATAGTTTGCACATGTTATACAGATGAGGAGACCAAAGCTCAAAAAGATAAAAGTGGTTTGCTGAACCAAGCATGTGAGAGTCAGGACCAGAATCAAGGTCACAATTCTTAGTTCCTTTTTCCCTCAATTATCTACACAGACACACACACACTCACTCACTCACAAGGGAGGAGGCAGACAGTAAGAAAGAGAAAGAAGGAAGAAAGAGACATATGCATTTCAGAAACAGAAATACAATGCATGTCCTAGTTTTACAATTAATCCCAGTCATAGTATTAAAGTTTAGTCTTTGTCTCTATTATTTTATTAATCTTTCTAGGCTGCTTTTCAGGCAATACGTGACAATGAAGGGAAATACAGTTCTCACCTATCAATCCTCACACTTTGTGCCCCATATGAATTATCTGTTTATAGCTCCTTAAACATACCACGTTCTTTCAGGCAACCGTGCCTGCCCTATATGCTGATCTCATTGCCTATAATATCCACCCTACCACTGACAAAATCATATTCCACCTTCAAAATTTAGCTCAGATGTTATCTAAAGGAATCCACCTTGGATCCTCTTACCATACTCAAGAATTCAACGTTCTCTCCCTCTGCAAGATCTCTATACTTTTTATACATTTAGACCATTGATTGCACTTAACATTACAATTTTATTTACAGTTCTGTATCCCTTCTAGTTACTTAAGGGTAAGAGCTCATTTCTATATTCACAGTGCCAGGCACGATGTCAGACACAGAGCAAGTACTTAATAAACATTTGCTGAAATGGAAAGAAAAAGTTGTTGAACTGTGCCAAGAATGTCAGAGTACAGGGTATAATGCCAGGCCTTCCCAGATCCTAGTCTAGGCAGGCACCGAACTTAGCACTCATTTCATCACTCAGTCACTGCTGGGGCATTCTTCCATGTTATCTTTCCAAGTGGTCACTGCATCTCAGCTGGTGAGCCTACCAGATCTGATGTACACTTGCCAAGAACCATGTAAATGCTACAGAAATTAAGCACTAAAAGTGAAAACAATGATTTCATGAATATGTTCAGCTAGCAACGTTCAAAATAAATAAGGAAAAAGTTTTACACTCAGTTGTTATAAAAGGTTAAAATAAAGCAGGAAGAAAAATACCAAAACTCACAGGACAATAGTTTAAAAACCACTCTTCATGGAAATAATCAATTCCAGTGTTTAGTTTTGTTTTGTGTGGATGTGTATAAGTGTATTAATCTGGGAACACCATTCACTGTCCAAACTTTAGACTGATTATTAAACACTTTAATAAAATTACAAAAACAAATACAGATCTGTTCCTCCACAGAAAATACGATTGGCTGTGCCTTGTCACAAATAGGTAAAAACAGAGAAAAAAACTGTTCATAAGCCTAACATTATCCATTTGTACTCACAAAACCCTGAAGGCCCAAATGCAAACACTAACAGTTGAAATGATCCACAAAAGAAGTTGTAAAATCTTAAACCTAGTGGCTTTTGCTAACCTATCATCTGAGTTTCATCTGTGAACTCACAGGTTTGGATTAAATGACATTAAAATTTCCCTTTGCAATCAAAACCACAAGATAGCACCAGCCCGGTGGCGCAGTGGTTAAGTGCGCGCGTTTCGCTTCGGCGGCCCGGGGTTCACCAGTTTGGATCCCAGTGCAGACATGGCACCACTTCGCAAGCCATGCTGTGGTAGGCGTCTCACAGATAAAGTAGAGGAAGATGGGCACGGATGTTAGCTCAGGGCCAGTCTTCCTCAGCAAAAAGAGGATTGACAGCAGACGATAGCTCAGGGCTAATCTTCCTCAAAAAAACAAAACAAAAAACAAAAAGACCCCACAAGATACCACTTCACAGCATTAGGATGTCTATTATCAAAAAATCAAAAAAACAGAAAATAACATGTCTTGACAAGGATGTGGAGAAACTGGAACCCTTGCGCATCACTACTGGGAATGTAAAATACTGCAACCACTGTCAAGAAGAGTATGGCAGTTCCTCAAAAACTTAAACACAGAATTACCATATGATCCATCAACTTCACTTCTAGGTATATACCAGAAGGAATAGAAAGCAGGGACTTAGATATTTGTACACTTGTGTTCACAGCAGCATTACTCACAATAGCAACATGAAAGCAACCCAAATGTCCGTCCATGGATGAACAGATAAATAAAATATGGTATACAATGGAATATTATTGTCTTAAAAAGGAAGTAAATTCTGACATATTTTGCTATAACATGGGTTAACCTGAAGACATCATGCTAAGTGAAATAAGTCAGTCACAAAAAGACACATACTGTGTGATTCCACTTACATGAGGTACCTAGAGTAGTCAAAATCAGAAAGAGAGAAAGTAGAGGAGCAGGGGGAAGGTAGGATGGGGAATTATTGTCTAATGGGTGCAGAGGGTCAGTTTGGGAAGACAAAAAAGTTCTGGAGATGGATGGTAGTGATGACTGCACAAGAATGTTAGAAAGTACTTAATGCCACTGAACTATACACTTAAAAAATGGTTAAAATGGTAAATCTTCTTATGTATCTTTTACCACAAACAACGTCCCTTTCAGCTACCTTTAAAAAGCAGTGACCTTTGCTCTCCTTACTAAACAATTATTTCTCACAAAAACTGAACTGCCTAAATATAGGCAATCAACACACATTCCATCCAATTTCTTCCTAGAGTAAGGCCTGCTCCTCTAGGTTCACGTGAATCAAGCGGGAAATAAGAGTTTTTTGTTATCTGATTTTATTTTTAAATCAACTTTATTGAAGTATGTTTAAAAAAAATAAAGTGCACCAATTTTAAGTACACAGTTGAAGGAGTTTTGACAAATGTACACAATCATGAAGCTAACACCAAAAGTAAGATACATAACATTTCCATCATCCTAAAAAGCTCCTTTGTGTGGCTCAGCAAGCAATCCTCATTCCTTTGCCCCCACCTCCATCCCACACAACCACCCATCTGCTTCGTATCATTATAGATTAGTGTTGCCGTTTCTGAAATTCCATATAAATGGACTCAAACTGTCAAACTACTTTCCAGTCCCACTAGCAATATCCAAGTTCAGCTGTTTCATGTCTCTGCCAATAGTATTTTAAGTTTTTTCAATTATAACCATTCTAGTGGATGTGTAGTTGTACCTCAGTGATTTTCGTGTGCATTTCTCTACTAAATAATGATGGTGGGCATCCCTGCATGCTCTTATTCGCCATCTGTATATCATCTTTTGTGAAGTGTCTGTTCATCAGTTTTGCCTATGTTTTATTTGGGTTATAAGACTTTTGGTGAATACGAGAAGATGGATGTTAGTTGAACGCACTGTGGTAATCAATTCACAGTATATATAAGCCAAACCATCATATCACTGTGTAAGTTTAAAGTATACAGCATATGTCAATTATTTCTCAATAAAACTGGGGGAAAAAAGACTTTTGGGTACTGGCCCTGTGGTATAGTGGTTAAGTTGTGCACACTCCGCTTCGGCAGCCTGGGTCAGTTCCCATTGCGGACCTATATCACTCGTCAGCAGCAATCCACATACAAAATAGAAGATTGACAAAGATGTTAGCTCAGGGCCAATCTTCCTCAAGCAAAAAGAGGAAGATGGACAAGAGATGTTAGCTCAGGGCCAATCTTCCTCAGCAAAAATAAATAAATAAATAAATACCTTTGGTTATTTGTGTTATAAGAATTTTTTATATTTTTTGAACAAGCAAGTCCTCTGTCAGATACATACACACATATACACACATATGGTGAATATTTTCTCCCAGTCTGTGGTTGTTTATTTTCATAACAGTGTCTTCCAAGGAGCAAAAATCTTAAACTTAATAAAGTCCAACTTATCAATTTTCATTTTGTGATCTGTGCTGTTTATCTCCTATCTAAAAAAATACATTTGCCTACTCCACCATGGCAAATATTTTTTCCCATGTTTTCTTCTAGAAGTTTTATAGTCTTAACTTTTATGTTTAGATCTCTGATATACTTAGAGTTAACTTTCTGTGTAAGTCTGACGTAAAGGATCAATATAAATTTTTCTTTCACTCAGATATATAGCACCATTCCTTGAAAAGACTGTCCTTTCCTCATTGAATTACACTGGCACACCCATCAAAAATCAGCTGAATATACATGTGGGTCTATTTCTGAACTCTATTTTGCTCCATTCATCTATTTGTCTATCCTCACGCCAATAACATTTTGTCTTCATTACTGTAGCTGTATAGAAAGTCTTGAAATCAGGCACAGTAAGTCCTACAACTTTGTTTTCTAGGTCCTTTGCATTTCCACCAGCTTGTCAATTTCTTAAAAAAAAAGTCTGCTAGGATTTTATCGAGATTGTATTAACTCTATAAATCAATTTGGGGAAGACTGACATCTAACAACAAGTCCTCTATTCCACAAACATGCTACATATCTCTATTTATTTGGGTCTTCTTTTATCTCTTGGTAATGTTTTATAGTTTCCAGTAGAGAAGTCTGCATACATTTTGTTAAAATGTATCCCTAAAGCATTTAATTATTTTGGGTGCTGCTGTAGATGGAATTGCTTTTGTTAACTTCATTTTCCAATTGTTCCTTAGTGGTATAAAAATATATATATTGACATTGTATCTTGTGACTTTGCTAAACTCACTTACTAGTTCTAGTAGCTTTTCCATAGATTCTTCAGGATTTTCTACATATACAATAATGTTGTTTGCAAATAAAGACAATTTTACCTATTCTTTTTTCAATCTGGATGTCTTCTATTACTTTTTCTTACCTTATTCCATTGGCTTGTCCCTCTAAGAGAATGTTGAATAACTATGAATGCAAACATCTGTGTATTGTTCTCAGTCTCAGAGGGAAAACATTAATGTCTCATCATTAAATATGATATAAATTCTAGGTTTTTCATAGATGCCTTTAATCAAATTAAGGAAATTCCTTTTTATTCCTAGTCTGCTGAATGAGATTCAAATTTTTTCAAAGGTTTTTGTCTACACTTGAAATGATATGATTTTTCATATTCGTCTACTCACAGGGACAGTTACATCAACTGATTTTCTAATTTTAACCTGCACTGCATTCCTGGGACAAGTCCCACTTGGTCATGATGTATTCTCCTTTTCACATGTTAATGAATGTAATCTGCTAATACGTTGTTAAAGATTTTGGGGTCTATGTTCACGAAGGATATTGGTCTATAGTTTTCTTTTCTTGTTATTTCTCTGCCTGACTTTCGTATCATGGTGGTGCTGACCCCATGAAATGAGTTAGAAACTGTTCCTTCACCCATTTTTTTTTTTTTTTTTGGTAAGAGTTTGCTTTTTCCTTAAATGTTTCAGCCTCTGGCTTCACTGCTTTTTATTTATTCATTTTCTATTTTATTGATTTCCATTCTTATCTTTATTATTTCCTTCCTTCTACTTTGGATTCAATTTGCTCTTATTTTTCTAACTTCTTAAGGTACATACTTAGGTAATTGATTTCAGACTCTTCTGATTTTTCTAATAAAAATATTTAAAGCGATAAGCTTCTTCCTAAACACTGCTTTAGTCGTATGTCACAAATTTTGATATATTCTGCTCTTGTTATTCAGTTCAAAACATTTTCTAATATCCCTTATGATTTCTTCTTTGACCCAGAGGTACTTTAGAAATATACTATTTAATTTCTAAACACTCTGGGTTTTCAAAATATCTTTTTTTTACCTAATTTAATTCTGCTAGTCAGAAAACATACTCTGTAAGATTTCACACTAGAAATACACTGCAACTTGCTTTCTGGCCCAGTAATACAATTTATATTGGTGAATATTCACTGTGCCTCTGAAAAGGAATGTATATTCTGAGTTTGATGGGTATAGTGTTCAGATTCTTGATTACTTTTTTATCTGGTTGTTCTATTATTTTCTGAGAGAGGTGTGTTAAAATCTCCTGCTATGATTCTGGATTTGTCTATTTCTCTTTTTAGTTCTGAGAGTTTTTGTTCAGTTTTTTTGAAGATCTGTTTTGGGGCACATACATTTATAATTCTTGTATGTTCCAGATCAACTGATCTTTTCTTCTGCTTCCAATATGCTGTTAAGGCCATTCAGTGAATTATTCATTTAGTTATTGTACTTTTCAGCTCTACGATTTTCATTTGCTTCTTTTTATAGTTTCTATCTCTGTACTGAAATTTCCTATCTGTTCATTAACTATTTGAATATATTTTAATTCTTTCAACATATTTATAATGTCTGTTTTGAAATTTGTGTCTGCTAAATCCACTGTCTGGCCCACTTGTTCCACCTGTTTCAGGAGCTGAGATAACTCCAACTCTGCCTTACTGACATCAGTCTCTTTCACTTCCTAGCATTCTAGGCAGGCTTCCCATGAAGCTATCCCTGAATAATGCATCATGCTGAATTTCAACAAAAGTACTACAATATTTAAAAAATCATATGGTATCCTGAAGAGAAAACCTATTAACCCACAGATCTGGATTCAAATCCCTGATCTGGTTCACTAATCTTGGACAAGTTATCAAACCTCTGATCCACTTTCCTCATATCTATTTCATAGAGTTATCATGACAATTAGCCCTAAGTATATACCAGGAAAACTAGTCACTACTACTTATCTGTGTCCAATGGAGGCTTCTGGTTTATAGTTAGGTCATTTTACAAATAATTTATAGAATAAATCATAAAAGGATAGTGGGAAACAATCATGAGATATTTTAACAAGATTTTAAACATAGCAAACTCATTTTCTACATTTTATATATAATACATATTACATTTAATATACAGGCATACCTCGAAAATATTGCAGGTTTGGTTCCAGAGTACTGTAATAAAGCAAATACTGCAATAAAGCAAGTCACACAAATTTTTTGGTTTTCCAGTGCATATAAAAGTTATGTTTACACTGTACTGGAGTTTATTAAGCATGCAATAGCATTACATCTAAAAAGAAATGTGCATACTTTAATTAAAAAATACTATTTATTGCTAAAAAATGCTAACCATCATCTGAGCCTTCAGTAAGCCATAATCTTTTTGCCGGTGGAGGATCTTGTAAAAAGCACAGTATCTCTGATGTGCAATAAAGAGAAGCGCAATAAAATAAAGTATGCCTGTATTCAAATTCTCCTGGTTTTTAAGTATATATGCCAAAATGGTGAATTTCTTTTGAATGCAACTGATTATCAATTGTCATGCATGAAACTAAAACAAACATCTGTCTTATAAATACTGACTCTGGATTTCCAATCTCTAACATATTCTACTTTGTTATTACTTCTGGTTCTTTTTCTTATATTTTACTATCAAAAGGCAATACTAATTCCAGATTTCAAATATACATTTAATAGACTCTAGCATATTATTTACTTTTGGTTCTTCTTGTACTCACATTTTCAAAATGCAATACTTTTGAAATTTTTTATGTTTCAGAATTTTGTTGAAGGATGGCCATCTCTGTTTCATAATTGTAAAAAACATCTTCATATTCAGTTCATAAACACCAAATAGAATGATGAATCCAAATAACTTTTTCATTTCTATATCATCTATTTCCTTGCAAGCACTTCTGTATACACATCAGACTTCAGGATTTGTTCACTTACCATCTTTGCTATCAATTGAATTTTGGTACACAAACAACATAAAAGATGGAAAATACTGTCACATGACTTCCTAGAAAAAAATGGGATGATTCGAAATTCTAGTCACAAAATACTGCATGATGAAGACCTTCTTATTGAATGACTAAATGGATGAGAATAGCACATATCTTATTGTCCTTAGAAATATATCATTAACTCAATATTTCTTAGGTCTAGGGAAATTAATCTAGGATACCATCAACTCAATTTCACCATTGTGATTACAGTCTAGAGTGTTGCTTCTGTCTTTGTATTCATCTTCCGATTCTACTGAAATAGTAAACCACTTTCCTCTGTCAATTTTCATCTCTTTGTCATTACAGGCAGGGGAAACAAACCTAAACTCTCCACTGTGTTCAATGAAAGCTAAAAGAAAAAGACCTAAAATGGCATCTATAAATTTTTATTATGCCTTCTTGAAAGATGTAATACCTTGGGGAACACAACGAGAACCTGAAGGATAACAGTGATGATTTCATTACTGCATCATCCTTCTAGGTCATTCAATCATTCTTTTGTAATCTCGTTATTTTGGTGTTTGGGCATGATGGAGAAAAACTGATGGGCAATGATGAAATAATTCTTGGGATGATAAAATCACTTCAAGATTTAGGGAAAATAAGATCAGTAGGCTCCCATAATACATGCTAGATTTATAAAAGAATTGCATGTGATAACTGCAAGATACAATACCAAGTTTTATTCTATTTTTTAAAAAATACACAAATTTTCTATTTGTTCTTTGGAAGATTTCTAAGAAAGAATAAGTCAGAAAATAATCATCTTTACAAATTAAAACTGCTCAAAACAGATACTCAAAAATTAAATTGGGTCCTGATAGTATACTGAAGGTCAAATAAAATATCTATGAAATATTCCCTGCTCCAGGATTTGACCACATATTGTCTAATATTCTTTCTCATCTCCTACAATTTTTATTAAAGAGGAAGTATACAAATATTTGGCAAATCTTAAATTTTAACAGCTGAAAAGGACCTTTAAAATAATCTATTACAACTTTATTTAATTACTGAATAGAGTTATGCCTACATAAGTTAATTTGGCTAACTCTGAAGATTTATCCTTACGTTTAACATTTGCTGAATTCATGCTTTGCACAAGAAAAGGTAAATAAAAGGTATATAACAAAAGCCAAAATACTTGTAGTAAAGTTTATTAACAAAAAGAAAATGCAAGAACAAAAGCTATACCTGGACATAACCTGAACACTACCTAACCAGTCATTGGGAAACTGACACACTGAATCACCCAAACTTCTCAAACTTTGGGTAGACACCAGAAGTTTTCACGGCAGTGACATCTTTCTCATCTATGTATCTCCAAAGTCAAGCTTAGTACCTAGCATTAAGTTATAACTTAACAAATGTTTGCTTAAAACTCAAGTGAGTGCCTTACTTGAAGACACACTGTAATTATTAATAAAATAATTAAAAATATTAAAATAATCAGAACAAGCCATAGCTACATGGGCCTATAGATAATGCAGCTCTCCTTCTTTTTATATATACCCAACATTTTATTCTTTAAAAGAAATAAAGGATGGAAAGACATCCCATGTTCATGGATTGAAGATTTAATACTGTTAAGATGGCAATATGCCCCAAAATGATCTACAGATTTAATGTAATTCCTATCAAAATCCTAATTATTAGAAACTGACAAGCTGATCCTAAAATACACATACATATTTTACCTAGAATAGTCAAAACAATCTTGAAAAGGAGAACAAAGTTGGACGATTCACACTTCTAATTTTAAAACTTACTACAAAGTTACAGTAATTTAAAGAGTCTAAAAATAAACCTGTATATTTACGGTCAACTGATTTTCCACAAGCTACCAAGATAATACAATCAGGAAAAGAAGAGTCTTTCAGTAAATGGTGCTGAGAAAACTGGATAACCACATGCAAAAGAATGAAACTGGACTCCTTCATATCATATATACAAATTAATCCAAAATGGATCAAAGACCTAAATGTAAAGGCTAAAACTATAAAACTCTTAGAAGAAGAGTAAATCTTCATGATCTTGGATTAGGGAATAGTTTCTTAGACATGACTCCAAAAGCACAAGCAATGAAAGGAAAACTGATAAATTCATCAAAATTTAAAACTTTGTTTTGTCAACAGACACCATCAAGAAAAGTAAAAACACAACCCACACAGTGAAAGAAAAATTTGCAAATCACATACATGATAAGAGACTTGTATCTAAACATATATAAAGAACACTTAAAACTCACCAGTAAAAGGACAACCTAATTAAAAAATGGACAAAGGATCTGAATAGGCATTTCTCCAAAGGAGATATACGAATGACCAACAAGCTAATGAAAAAATGATCATCATCATTTGCTATTAGGGCAATGCAAATAAAAACCAAAACACAATGAGATACCACTTCATATCCACTAGTTATAATCAAAAAGATACAATAAAAACTATTGGCAAAGATGTGAAAAAACTGGAAGCCTCATAACTGTGACAATGTAAAATGGTGGCGCTGCTTTGAAAGGCAGTCTGGCAATTCCTCAAAAGTTAAACATGACCCAGCAATTCTACTCCTAGAAGAATTAAAACACATCCAAGAAAAATCAAAACGTTATGTCCATACAAAAGCTTGTAAACAAATGATCATAGCAGCATTTTTCATAATAGCCAAAAGTGGAAACAACTCAAATGTCCATCAACTGATGAACATATAAACAACTGTGATATATCCGTACAATGGAATACCATCCAGGAATAAAAAGGAAATGAAATACTGCTACATGCTACAACATAAATGACTAAAAATCTTATGCTAAATGAAAGAAGTTAGACACAAAGACCACATAATGTATGATTATATTTATATAAAATGTCCAAAATAAGCAAATCCATAGAGATAGAAAGTAAATTAGTGGTTGCCAGAAGCTTGAGGGGGGAGTGATTGTCAATGAGTAGAGGGTTTCCTTTTGAGGTGATAAAAATGAATATGTTCTGGAATTAGATAGTGGTGATAGTTGTACAACTTTGCAAAAAGACTAAAAACCACTTAATTATACATTTTAAAGGGTAAATTTTATCATATATGAATTATATCTCAATAAAAAAATACTTTTTTATTAAGAGAAAATGGGACTCAAGGAGCTCTAATACAGTGGTATGCTCAACGAGTCAAAAGCCACTCATCACAAAGCAAAGTCAGTGGTGTTGCCCAGAAAGAACCCAAGTCTCTTGATTTCTAACTATTTCTTGACTCTCCTTTGGACCACGTTAGTACAAAGTTCTAAAAGTTCTAAATTGTCATTAATGTCAGAGAAAGTCAAGTAATTCACCTACTTGAAGAATAAGAACTCCAAAAATTCTCTCAAAGTATATGAGTTAATGTTAGGAAGGGAAATAAATTGTCTTGACCCCTGCCTTACCGAGCAAAAGAAAAGGTCTGAGTAAAAAGAAGCAAAGTAACAATTTCTAGAACATCTAAAGACCAACCTAAATCTAAAATAGCAAGAGATTAATACACAATTAGAAAAGTTTCTTTAAGAATAGAACAGCTACTTCAAGGTTAATTAGGAAAAGACAAACATCATTCTTGAGATAAACATTTACTAAGCATCTACTACATCAGACACTACACTAGGTGCTAAGAGGGTATAAAAATGTCAAAGACCCAATCCTTGTCAACAAAAAACTCACAATTGAGTGGAACAGCTCAAAATACAGATAGCTACATTATTTAGGAGCTATAACAGTGGTATGCTCAAAGAGCTATCGTAACAAAAAGAATAGAGGTGAAAATAGGGAGAAAGAAAGAAGAAAAGATGAAATAGGAAGAAAAAGGAAGGTTAACTCCTTTCAAAGTAATGCTGACATCTGAGCTGGGGAATTAAAGGACAAGTAAGATGGAAAGAGAGTATTTTAGATTCAATGAAGAGTGGAAGCAAAAATAAGAAGATACAAAACTGCATCACAAATGCAAGAAAAATAATGCAATATAGCTTGAATATAAAGTTTATGGGTGCAAAGTTGGGGGCCAGAGTTGAAAAGGTAGCAATACAGGTAGTTTCATGTTTTTATTTGTGTACCATACCTTAAGGCAGCAGTGGAAAAGATGGAGCAAAGGTAGACAGATTAGAGGAAGGAGACCAGTTGGAGGTGATACAGTAATCCAAGTTACTTAACATTAAAATAACTTTATTTTTTAAAAATCTCACTTCTTCTAATTACTTTGTTTTCATATAAAAATCCAGGATCCCAAAACATCAATGATGATGTAAGGAATCAGATGAAAGGCTGAATCAGGTTCATGAGGTCATGAGGTCCCTAAACCCTATACAGATTGGGACAATACTATATACTTTCTTACATAAAAATCTACAGTGAAACAGATGCTCCTGAACATGTCTCATATCCAGGAACTGCTGGGGACAACACAGAAGCCCTAATGTTCCAGCATCAAAACAACTGGTTGAACCTATTTCACCAATTGTACCTTAACATAGACAAAAAACACCAAATGGAAATTCTAGCATCAAAAAGTCCAATAACTGGAATAAAAAGCTCACCAGACATGCTTAACAACAGATAGAATAGAGTCAAAGAGTCAGAGATCTTGAAGATAGATCAGCAAAAATTATCCACTCTGAGTAAGAAAATGAACAAGGGAAAATGAATAAAGAACGTCTCAATGACCTGTGAAACAGTATCAGTCTATCATATTTTAATTGGATGCTTTAGCCTCTTTCTTCTTTTTAGGAAAGAAGAGAAAATGGGGCCAAAATTTTTTTAAAAGAAGTGACCAAACCAAAAATATCCCAAATTTGGATGAAAACCTCTTTTTATTGACCCAAGAAAATCAGCAAATCCTAACTGGAATAAATACAAAGAAAACTACTCTGAGGTGCATTAAGTCAAACTGCTTAAACCTAAAGATAAGGAGAAAAATCTTGACAACCACCAAAAAGCGAGTGTAAGGGCACATTACATACAAGGGAATAAAGATATGAATGACAGCTGACTTTTCCCAGAAATAATAGAGGCCAAGGACAATCAATGGAGCATCTTCAAAGTTCTGAAAGGTAAGGAAAACCCTGCCAAGTTCAAGATTCCACATTCAGAAAAAGTATTCTGAGAATGAAATAAACATCTGTTCTGATAAACGAAAGCCTACAAAATTTGTTGCCTGCAGACCTGCACTCTAAGAAATGCTAGAGGCCAGCCTGGTGGAGCAGTGGTTAAGTTTGCATGTTCCACTTCGGTGGCCTGGGGTTCACTGGTTCAGATCCTGGGTGTGGACCTACGCACTGCTTGTCGAGCCATGCTGTGGCAGGCATCCCACATAAAATAGGGGAAGATGGGCATGGATGTTAGCTCAGGGCCAGTCTTCCTCAGCAAAAAAAAAAAAAGGAGGACTGGCAGCAGATGTTAGCTCAGGGCTAATCTTCCTCAAAAAAAATAAAAAAGGAAAAAAATGCCAAACAATGTTGTTAGACTAAAAGACACCATTGATTAAACTTGGATTTACAGAAAAGAACATCAGAAAAAGTAAATAGCAAATATTTTCTTCAACATAGTTTCCTTAAAACACGACTGTTTAAAGCAAATAAAACAAATCCTAAGGTGGAATTTATGATGTAAGTTGAAGTACAACATAGGAGAAAAGCACAAAGAAAGGGATGGGTAGATAAATGGAATTATACTGTCGTAAGGCTATTACATTTGTGAAATGGATGAGAAGAGGTTTAAGTGGTATGAAGTGTGAAGTGAAAGGTGGTACAATATTGCCTCCTAAATAGACTTTGATAAGTTAAATAGTAGATATTGTTAAGCTCTAAAAGGGCTACTAAAAAATTAATAAAAGGAGCATAGCTAAGAAGTCACTAGAGGAAACAGAATTCTATAAACTATCTGATTAACTACGAACGTTGCAGAAATGAAGCAACACAGGAACAAAAGAACAACAAATATCTACCATACCAATACTCAAATTAAATATAGACTAACCACTCCAATTAGAAGGCAGAGATTGTCAGACTGAATTCAAAAACCAAGAGCCAATGGCTACAAGCTGTTTATAAGAGACACGCTTTAAATACAAAGACATTTGTAGACTAAAAACAAAATACTAGAAAAAAAATACTATAAAGTTACATAAGAAAGCTGTGACAGCTATATTAACATCAAAGTAAGCTTCAAGACAAAGAATATTTTAAGAAATTAAGAATAACATTTCATAAAGACAAAATAATTCAAAAGGAAGATTAAACAAACCATACACATCTATCAATTTGAAATGGAACATAGACCTAAACGTAAAATCTAAAACTATAAAACCTATAGAAGAAAAGAGAGGAGAAAATATTTATGACCTTGTTTAATTTCCTGGACAAGACACTAAAGTCACTAATTATTAAATTAAAAATTGATAAATTAGACTTCATCAAAATCCAAAACTTCTACTCCTTTTAAGACACTATTATAAAAACAAAAAGGCAAACTACAGTCTGAAAATATTTCCACAATATAAATCCAAGAAAAGACTTCTATCCAGAATATATTTTTAAAAGTCTTACAACTCAGTAATAATGATAACCAAATTAAAAAAAAAAAAAGGTGAAAGACTAAAAGAAACATCAGAAGAGAAGATATACAAATGACCAGCAAGCACGTGAAAAGATGCTCAACATCAATGGTCATAAAGAAAATTCAAAATAAAACCATGAGATACCACTTCATACTCACTAAAATGGCTAAAATTAAAAATATAACACCAAATGTTGGCCAAAATATGGACCAACTGCAACTCTCACACATTGCTACTGGGAATTTTTAAATACACCACCACTTTGGAAAAAGGTTTGGTAGTTTCTTATAAAGTTAATCTTCCACCTACCCTTTGACACAGCAATTCTTCTATTGTTCAAGAGAAATGAAAGCATATGTCCATAGAAAACGTGTACCAGAATTTCCTACTAGCTTGTTCATAATAGCCCAAAACTAAAAACAACCCAAACGTCCAGCAACAGATAAATGGATAAATAATTTGTGGTATATTCATATAACGGAATACTACTTAGCAATAATAGGAAACAAACTGACATATGCAATAGCATCACAGACATTATGCTGAGTGAAAGAAGCAAGACAGAAATAAAGTATATACTGAATGATTCCATTTACATGAAGTTCCATCATGTGAGAGTCATGTGAACTAATCTACTATGGAAAAAGTCTACTAGAGACTTAAAGATCACTATCTAAAACTGGGGCCTGACAACAGGCTTGCTTTAAGAATCGAAATAACACATGTAAAATAGCTCCTAATCTGTAAAGCAATATACAAATGTAGACATTATTATTAATTCATATCAACAATTCTGGTACAGCAAATTAATGTCCTCCTGAGGGAGAAGACTGCAACGCCTTAGTCGGCAAAATCCCAAAGAACGATCACAAACCAGAACTGGCTATTATTAAGCTTTGAACATATCTTCCAAAAACAAATCAACTACCAGCTTGAAGATATCCTAAAACAAAGATTAACTCGGGCGGGCGGGGGGGGGGGGGGGGGGGGAGTGGCATTCAGTTGAAAAGTAGGCAGCATTTTCAAATAGACATGATCAAACAAATAATACAAATAAGTCATAAACTTTAGGAAAATTAAGGTAATCAAAATATAGAAAATCATCAGAAATAAAGATGTGTCAAAGACCAACAATGGACTTTAATGCCTTTACTTTCATCATTACAAAATATTTATCACTTCAAATAAAATACATTTCAATTACTCCAATAACTTATTTCTAACTGAAATTTTATGTCAATACAAAGTACCCTGCTGTATCACACACTAATGTGGCCTTTCTTTAATAGCCTCAGATTAAAAATACAGTAGTTCCCCCTTATCCATGGGGGATATGTTCCAAGATCCCCAGCAGATGCCTGAAACCATGGATAGTACCAGACCATATAAACTATGTTTCTTCCTTTACATACATATCTTTGATGAAGTCTAATTTATAAATTAGGAACAGTAAGATATTAACAATAATAAAATAGAACAATTATAACAATATGCTGTAATAAAAATTACCATAAATCTTAGCAACCTCAGCATATGATTTTTTTCCTTTCCTTATTAAGTCAAGAACTTTCACCTTTTCTTTTAAGGGAAGTACCTTACGGTTTCTCTTTGGCATATCTGAATTGCCAGTATCACTACTCCTGCGCTTTGGGGCATTAAGTAAAATAAGGGTTACTTGAGCACAAGCACTGCAAAAACGCCAAGAGTCGATCTGATAACTGAGACAGCTACTAATGACTAACAGACAGGTAGCACGTACAGTGTGGATACACTGGACAGAGATGATTCACATCCTGGGTGGGACAGAGCAGGACAGCACGAGATTTCATCACACTACTCAGAACGGTGCACAATTTAAAACTTATGAATTATTTCTGGAATTTTCCATTTAATATTTTCCAACGATGGTTGACCAAGAAAGCAATACTACAGATAAGGGGGGACTACTGTAGCCTAATAAAAATGCCATTATCCAATTAAATATTAAAAGGTCCAAGAAGCTAATAGTAATTTCACATTACTGGGGAGAGCAGTCCCTATCATAAATAGCTAGCCATCCCAAATGGCTAAATCTGTTAATTTTATGTTTTATGTTTTAACTAACCCTACTGCCAAGTATATACAGTCATGCACTGCATAATGACATTTAAGTCAACAACAGGTGCATATATGATGGCGGTTCCTACCATACAGCCGAGGGGTATAGTAGGCTATACCACCTAGGTTTGTGTAAGTACACTCTATGATGTTTGCACAACGAAATCACCTAATGACACATTTCTCAGAGTGTGCCCCTGTCAAGTGACACATGACTGCATGCTCATTGGTAAAGTGAATCAATTGTCTGCTATTCCTTGGCTCTCAATGCACACCATTTCAGGAGCCTCAGACAGTACTGGATCCCTTTTGTCTCTGACTTCTTCGGCTTCATACCACGTCTCAATGTTGTTGTTCCTTTTCTCTCCCAGTTTAGATTTGGCAGTCTAGTTTAAACAGGTTCTTTTACCCTTCAACATCTTAAGATGCTGCTCTGATAACTGCACACAGTTCTAAGGCACAGTGTTTGCGTGCACCATAGATAGAGTGAACATACTTCCCAGTACAGTCTTGGTTTATACCTGTTGCCTGAGCATAATTAAGAATAATGCCCCCTTTCATTCTCAGAAGTTTCTAGTTTGGACAACAGGTTAAATACTCAGTCTACTCAGATCACAAAAATAGGCTATTAACCATCAAAGACACAGGAGGCACTCAAAGGCTGGCAGCTTGGCTGAATGAATGTATGAACAAAAACTATTCCAATGCCAGCTCAGGTCCCTGGAACATTCTTGTTGAACAAATACAGCTTTTTATTATTTTTAAATATACTGATAATCAAATTAAGCTAAGTGTTACCCAAGAGACATTAAGAGACTCTTAATCAATGGATTAAAAATAATATGTAATTAGCATATTGATTGTAGTATAGTAAATGGTTCTCTAAATGTTAAGGATATTTTAAAACAGTATGCTCTATTAAGTGATTAATAGTTGGCAGTATCTTGTTTTTAAATCCTCAGTGCCTTAATCTAATCCTCTTAGAAATTATTTTTTTAAGTTGGAGATAAATAAGGTTTTATTATATCACAATTGGTTTCCAAGAGACAGACAGCTCACCTATATTTAATATAACTCACAAAGTAGTTTAGTAAGACTATTATATGTTATTAGTTTAGGTTAATTCAATGTTGTTCTGTATCTCAGTATTTGTCAAATTAACTATTGAGTCAAAGCCTAAAAGAAAAGAACCTGATGGTCAAATAAATTTATGACTAGCAACAGCCCGTATGTTCTTCCAATCTACCACAGTGATTAAACTGTGGTAAATGCATATGACAGAATATATGAAATAAAGTGGAACAAACTGCTGACACAACAACATAGATAGATCTGAAATGCATTATGCTAAGTGAAAGAAGCCAGACTCAAAAGGTCACCTACTGTATGAGTCCCACTTATAGGAATTCCTGGAAAAGGCAAAATTATAGGGACAGAAAAGAGATGAGTAGTTGCCAGGGCCTAGGAGTGGAGGGAGGGGCTAACTTCCAAGGGACAATACTGTTCTACATCTTGAGCATGGTGATGGTTACAGGGTATGCATTTGTCAAAACTACTAGAATTATACACCAAACAGTGAATTTTACCACATACAATTTTTGGAAAATTAATCTGTGGGTAAAATATTTTTTAAAAAAGTAGTTAGATCTGGAAAAGGAAAAAAGAGGCCAACAACAAAATTTTACCTCCCATTCTTAAGAAGAGAACAGAGAATACTGCATGTGCAAATAAAAAGTAGCTCTAACTGAAGCGCTCTGACAGTGTATGGTCAGGGCTCTGGGCCAGCACTTCTTGCAGTGTTCTCTCTCTGAATCAGATCCTCATCTCTTACCTAACTCAATCTTTCCAACCCTCTCTGAATGCCTATGCTTACTCTGGGCTTTCAGCCTTGGTTTGTGTAATGGACTGTCTCACATTCATAATCCACCTTTGCCTTAACATGCACTCTCAGACACAGATCCATTTCTTCACTCTTGGACATTGTCAGTATTTAGGTTAATTCCCTTAACTCATGATTCTATCAACTTTGTTCTGACCGGTCCCTCAACTAAATTTGATCACGTCGTCTTCTCAGCCGTCAACTGGGGTTCTTCTTACCTGCCCTGAGGCAAAATCACTAAGGTTGGTAGTTTCATCTATCCTTGAAACGCTTCAGAAGTGGCAAACTCTAAAGCCTCCCTTGGGAACCCTACCAGTGTTTTTTCACTCCAATAAATATGATGTCCTTATTTTTGGATAAGATAAGCAACCAAACTCTTGCTTATCTTTAAGTTCTACTTCCTGCTTGGTTTTATACAAAGACACAGATAAGAGGTCAACTGCTTCCTCACAAAAATCATGCATCTACTTTAAGACTAGTATTAAAACTACTACACTCTTACTTTTCTTCTTCAGCGTACGCAGCTATGATTCCTACAACACTGTTTATCACTTAATGTTACATCTTACGTTCTCTCAAATCTCTCCAGTTTTTGTCTATCTTTTTACAAATACAGTGACGAAAACAAGATACCAACAAATAATTGACAGTTTACAAATAAGTACAACACAATACTGACATGGCCAAAAAAGAATATCCTTTGAAAAAAAGATATTAGTCAATTATGTTATGGTCCCTTAAACTATGACAGAGGACAGAAATAGAAAAAAATCACAATCTCAGAATTCCAAAAGTTAATTCTCTAGCAGTGAGTTCGCTGTTTCCTCACAAACCAGGAGATCCCAATCTTGACAGTCACTGAGTCTTTACAACCTCCCCATCCCTGGGCAAGAAACAGCTTTAAAAAAAAAAGCTCTTCCCTAATCTTTTACTTCCTTTAAAAAGTCAAAGTTTCATTTTTCTGAGCTGGAGTAGAGGGAACAGGTTGAGAAAAGATTAAGCTGGAAAGCAAAGAAAGAGAACTTTATCTATTTTTCAAAACTAAACTTAGCTGACAGAATTTGTTTTTCCATAATGTGAGTAAAATATTTACCTTCCTTTAAGATAATTAAGAGGCATGTATGAGTTGCAGAATTACACAACTTTTACCAAAAAAAATGAGATCAAAAGTCCAGAAAATATAGCTAATGAGAAGAGAGGAGATAAAAGACAGGAATTAAAAAATGGAGATAGACTGCAGGATGCAGAAACAGGTTTGTAATCAAGGGAAAAGAAAATAGCAATCTGTCCCCAAAAAAAGCAGTAGTGTGATGGACGCAAAATACAATTTCATTTTGTTGTGTTTCCTTTTAAAAAAGGCAATAATGTGGCTGTTTGAAATTAGTTTCAGAAAACAGAGGAAAACGGATTTCAGACCATCAACATTACAAGGGAGGGTATCAAAGATTAAGGGCTTTTCCAACAAAGGCTTCTAAAAAATGAAGGACTGAGTCATGAGTAATATAGCCATAAAAAAAAAATCTATAATTCAGCAATACTCTTCAAGTTTAGGCTGGCCTTCATATCTCTCTGGTAAGACACCAAACAGGAAGCTACACCATAAAAATATGAGGAAGATGCTACTATATGAGCTACTTCTACCTGTACCTCTTGGACCTGTCTGGGTCATGGCAGCAGCTAGCAAAATCCTAAGGGGTTTAAGTCCACCCCATACCCAAGATCCAAAACTACTCCCACCCCACCTTGGCTCAATGGTTTTCTCCCAATGGTGAGGGTGGTTTTGGAAAAGCTCCTCAAATGCCAGGAAACACTGTAATACAAAAAGAAAAAACAATTCATAAGTACCAAAACTTAACTAACATTTTGGCCTCCCTCTCAAGGAAGATTGATATAGTGGAAAAAGCACTAGTCTAGGAACCAGGAAACCAAATGTATTCTGCTTTTTCAGCATTCATTCTAAGATACTTGCTGTACTCCAGGTGACTTGTAGGGGAGGACAACAAATACTCTCTTTCTGCTAAGGGTTGTTAAACTAGTAGAATATAAGCCAGAAGCTGCTGATGGCCATCTCTGCCACTAATTGGGCTAAAAATGAAGCCTTGAGAGAAGCCAGCAGAAATAAGGATGTAAAGAGACATTCCTGGTGACACATTTAAGAGCCAGGCTCCAGCTTTTCCTGCAGATGTTTTTCTCCCTTAAGTTGGTCTGTAATGGGTTTCTGTGACTTGGAACTAAGTCTGGCCAATACACTTGGGTTCTAATTCCACACTGAACCTGGGCAAGTCATTCATCATTTATTGGCCTTCATTTCCCCTTCTATAAAATGGGCTAGGTTTGAGGTTTTCAAAACCTTTTAAACAAAAATCTTATTTTGACATCAAAAATTAAAATGACTTTACTCATAAAAATATTTTATAAGATCAGATTTACATTTACTTCTGACCAAAATCAGTAACAATAGGTATTTAAATCTCACCTTAAAACTGAAAATAAAAGTGACTATTAATATAAATGTACTTTGTCAGATCAAATGTATGATATTTACTATTATGAACAAAATCAATGAGAACAATGTGCTTTGATAAAAGCAAAATGTTCAAATTGGAGACTAATGGTAAAAGTTGAAAGCTTTTATTAACTTCTAAGGAATTAACTTATTTCTCTGTTTTGTTTTGGGTGCACATTAGTAAGACAATCCTAATTCAAAAAGAATAGTGGCAAAGAGTAACATATGTTTTCCACATCTGCCTGATCCAAGGATATTATTTAATTAAAAGTGAAGAAAATCTTTAAATTCTGCACAAAAGAAAATCTGACAGCACAAGGTTCTCTAAATAGGTCTCTGACTGGTTAAAAGTTAGTACATAACATACTTAAGCATTCATGTGTGGGTTTTTTTAAATGATTTAAACCTCATTTAAAAATTAAATCTAGGGCCAGCCCCATGCCTGAACGGTTAAGTTCACACGCTCCGCTTCAGCGGCCCAGGGTTCACCAGTCCGGATCCTGGGCACAGACCTACGCACTGCTCATCAAGCTATGCTGTGGTGGCATCCCACACAGAAGAACTAGAATGGCCTACAACTAGGATACATAACTATGTACCAGGGCTCTGCGGAGGAAACAAAAAAAGGAGGAAGACTGGCAACAGATGTTAGCTCAGAGCTAAGATTCCTCAGCAAAAAAGCATACCTTAAAAAAGAATTAAATCTGAACCAAATGTTTACAGATTCCAATTTGTACCTTCATAGAATTCTAATAAAACAGATAATCTCTAAACTCTTCTAAGAACATTTTCAGTCAGATTCTTAAACATTCACTGCCCACAGGAAATCGTTAATGAAACAAATATCAAAAGTTATAATAAGCCTGCTTTAAAGGAAAGAAAAATTTTACCAATTCCTATTCACAACCTTGGAGAGTTATGAACACAGACAAATAATAAATTGGGTCAAATAAGAAGACTATTTAATAATCTATTTAATCTTATTGAGAACCAACTTGATGGGGAAGATCATAGAAGGTGCTATAAAACATTCATTATTTAAGAGTGCCTGCGGGGCTGGCTCTGTGGCCGAGTGGTTAAGTTCGCGTGCTCCGCTGCGGCGGCCCAGGGTTCAGATCCTGAGCGTGGACACGGCACCGCTCATCAGGCCACATTAAGGCAGCGTCCCACATCCCACAACTAGAAGGACCTGCAACTAAGATATACAACTGTGTACGG